>NC_063048.1:6067016-6373682 GCF_018812025.1 Megalobrama amblycephala | reverse complement strand
ATTAATAAGCCTTTATCTGACCGAGTTCTGCTGTGCTCTAAATCACTCACAAATCTTATGATAATTCAATAATCTCCATTCAGTTTTCACACAATATTAGTTGTTTTCATGCCTTTTGCACAACATTGCACCATTTCATGATTTCCATCTTCAGAAAGATCTTTCTTCCTCCCCATATTGCATGAGAACTGTGACTTGCTTAATAATGTGGAACAACCTCTAAGTAGGGTTTCCATAGACCTGGCAAATTATTTTATCTGAGATTGATACCAGTTATCTAAAAAGACATGGATAAATAAACAAACAAACATTTTCTTAGAAAAACTAAAATCTGAATGTTTATTCTACTGAAATCTTACTGATATGTCAATTGCATAATAATTTGGAACGCAGTGTATTAGGACTGTCGCGTTTAACGTGTTAATTTAATTGTCAATGAAAATATTACCTATAAAGTCAGGGCAGAACTGTTGTTCTGTTTCGTTTTGAATTAATTCATGTTTTTTTTAAGTGAAAAAAAGAGTTAATAAATTAATAAAATCATTAATAAAAATAGCTATTTACATAATTCCTGAATTAATCAGCGTTCCCATTCAGTGGGTTCACTTGGTACAACACATGACTATGGGATATTGCGCTCTTGCGCCATTTGCTGAAGACACCTTTATTCACACCTGAAAGGCCAATAACACATGACAACGTGGGGGGGATGGGGTTACCTGCCCATAGCATTTAAATGCAGTCATATTCATTATCACCATGCTGCTAGAACACTATCACCCCAAGGAAAGGCCACGTGGTGGTTCTTGTCAAAACTAAGGCAGAAAAGAGAAACTTTTTAGCACAAGTTTAGCTTCGCTAACAAAGGGCTAATAAGCTTTTCTCACACAAAATGTCCAAACACAGCAAATCCTTTTAATTGAGCTGTATCAGTGAGCGTCAGGAAAGCTGTCGGTGGAGCGGCCTGCCCCTCCTCCGATTCAGAAAAGCTCGCGCTTCAGCCGGTTTCTATTTGTCTCCCGTGCAAACAGTGGTAAGAGCATGCCTAACGCTTTACCCAGAATGTGTGGTGGAGCTTACAACTTCATGGCCAAAACCCATGTCTCCCCCTCCTCCAGTGCCGGGGATGAATAAGTTCACCAAATTCGAAGGAGCGGGGGAACAGTTCAGCAGGATTTATAGTGATCAGGCCAGCACAGTTAGAGATTTGAGAACTATGCCCTTGCTGCAGACTTACCAGGCTATTTGCTTGGGGGAAATGAGGCCAAGTCAAGGGGGAGGCCATGTGACAAGCTCATTGGGGAAGTACGATCCACAGCCAACTACATACTGCATGCAACGCGGACGGGCGCATACAGGTGGGGGTGGGAAAGAAGGGTCCGCCCCCAAAGAAAGGGAGACATTTCTCTGCAGGAAAGAAGGGGTAGTCGGCTCCCTAGCTCGCAGATGGGGAAAGAATGTCGGCCCAGAGGCAGCTGCTTTCTTCTCTCAATGCAAAAAGGACCCTGCAAGAGAGCGGATTCACCTTTAAGTTCGTTATCAATAAAAAAACTTTTTGCCTTATGTGATGATTTGCCAAAACAATCAAAATGCACTGAAACCATTAACTTCACAATTGGGCCGTGTGCCAACAGAGAAGGAAAATGCAGTGATGTGCAATATCCAGCAACGTTCACAAAAAGACGGGGGTTCTCCAGGTAATGACTGTCTCGAGCAGTGCCGCGCATGTGTACTAACATCGTGGGTTCTTTGCACGATTCATTGGGGCTATCAGCTGCAGTTCCTTTCGCGCCCCCACCTGTTTCGGCAGAGTAATTATGACTACAGTGTCGGAAGAGGCTTCCCCAGTGTTGAGGGAAGAAATTTGTGTTCTCCTCAGCAAAGAGGCAATTCAGGTTGTTCCACAAGGGAAAATGGAGGAAGGGTTTTATAGTCGTTACTTCCTCCTCCCAATTTATGGCAGATGACCAAGCACATCGGACATTACGAGTTCGAAATGCTTACAGTACTTCAAATGCTATTCTCTCTGCATCCCCGGGAATGGTATACATTGGTGGATTTGCATATTTTGCATATCACAATCCACACAGGGCACAGAAAATTCCTGGGGTTCTCCTTCGAGGGGTCCTGCTGTTCAGGCTGTCCATTGCGACATACATATTCACGAAATACACAGAGGCAACATTGGCTCCGCTGCATCATCAGGGCATGAGAGTGTTTGTCTATTTAGATTATGGGCTTTGCGGGGTTTAAATATATGTCCCATATAGTCATGTGTTGTACCGAGTAAACTGACTGAATGGGAACGTTGAGTTATGTATATAACTACTGTTCCCAAAAGGAGGGAAACGAGGTACAAAAGAACCTGAAGAACAAAGGAAATGAGGCATGCGACTGCATTTATATGCTGTGGGCAGATAACACCGCCCACATCGTCATGTGGCATTGGCCTTTCAGGGGTGAATGTGTCTTTAGCAAATCAAGCAAGAGCGCGATATTCCATAGTCATACCTCGTTTCCCTCCTTCTGGGAACAGTAGTTATATACATAATTCAGATGATTCAATGATTCAATGGCCCATTTATATAGAGAGCCATTTACTTAATTCCTGAACGAATCAGCCGTTTGAATGAACTGAATGAATGACTCAATAACTCATTTAGACATTTACCACTACCTACTGAAAGTTTTAGTTTAGTTTTTTTTGTTGTTTGTTTTTGTTTTGTTTTGTTTTTTCATTTCATTATAATTTCATGTTTTGGGGATACTTTGCCAAAAAATGAAAATTCTGTTTATTTACATTTACTCTCCCTTGTGTCATTTCAAACCTCAATGAATTTTCTTTTGCGGAACATAAAAGAAGATATTTTGAAGCATGTTGGTAACCAAACTTTTGGTCTGTAAATATATCTAAATACCAATTCAGATGCAGCTTCTGAAAAAAAATTATGGCCGTTGTAACCTAAAAGTTTGTGTAAATTTATGTTGAATCAAATAAAATATTTCTTTCTAAAGCTACTTTTTGTAATGTCTATTTGATGCTTTTCTCATTTAACAAAATTAATAATGACTTTAAATGATCTTTTGGGGGTAATCTTTCAGCTAAATTTGATGTGCAGTTAATTAGATTAATTAATCTGTACATGTAATTATGTAATTAATTAGATTAAAAATTTTAATCGCTTGACAGCTCTATATATATATATATATATATATATATATATATATATATATATATATATATATATATATATATATATATTGAACTTATTCTTTTGAGTGAAAAGTTAATTGAATTTTACACAATTTTCAAAATCTTAGTATTTAGTTTTACTTTTACTTTATGACAATGGGATTAGAGCTGATGTGAACAAAACCTGATGATCATATTCTCCATGTTCCAATGAGCATTCACTGGAAAAAAAAAAAATCTGACTGTCTGTACAGAATCACATTATCCAGGTTTATGTGGGAAAATACCACATTTTAAGTTGGTTTTAGACTTTTGGACCCCACTGTAAACAGTTATGTGATTATATTTTGGTCATATAAGATTACCACCCACCTCTATTGACCTGTAAACATAAATGTTTTAAGGATACACTAGATGTCTGAATAACAATAATATTCAGCATATTTTTTTGCTTGTTCAAACAATTTTTTTACACGAACGAGAAATGTTGTTCTTGTGTTCACCTTTCTCGGTTCCTGTGAAATAACAGTCGTCTTTATTTTGTTCATAGTTCTAATGGAAAGTCTGTGTCATGGTCTGAACCAGGTTCAAGACATCCTCCGAAAGGGGATCACATGTGGCACAGACTGTCTGTACATGTGAAGAGGCAGGAAGCCGGATCCAATCAGACGGCTGTCATCAAACCCCTAACTAATACCTACAATAACCCAGGCATGGAGTTTTCCGATTTAAGCACCAAGACTCTGTACAATGTTGCTGAGGAGGATGAGGGCGACCCGATCAGATACAATCCCTCGGGCAGCCCTCCTCTGATGGCTCTCAGGCAGTCGCCTGTCAGCAAGCCTATGAAGGAGGTGGGCGCCGATCTGACCTTTTACACCCCTGAGCAGCACGTGCCACAAAAAAACAGTGTTCTCCCCCAACATGTTATCGCAGACCACCTTCAGCAAGAGGTGGTCAAGTTCAGTTCAAACATGCCCGATCTGGATGAGATCATAAGCCTGCCTGAGCCAGGCGACAGGGTGATGCTGCCGCTTCAACCCCAAATATTGCATCCACATCCAATTTTGCCATTGCAACTGGGTGCTTACCCAGACGAGCCCATCTCCCCTTTGGAGGAGGTTGAAAATGAGCAGTTTGGACTTCTCCATGGCTACATGTATGACAATGCACAGATCCATGATGAGGAGGAGTTGGTGCAGATCAAAATGGCAATGGAGGACTCTCTGGATCTGATGCCACCTTCTCCGTTTCGTGATTCTCTCGGCTCGGGCAGCCCCATTGCCAACTCCCCGGTGTCCGAGTCCATCTTATGCACGCCGCCGAGTTTGACGTACGCGTCCGTCATTCTCAGAGACTATAAGCAAAGCTCGTCGACCCTTTGAAACACATTTATTTTAGAAGATCATGTCAGCTAGCTTTGTGAGATAATAGCTACTAGTTTGTACAACGATGTGACTTTAAGTCGCCTGCACTGGAGAGCTTTAATATTGTATTTGTTTGATAGCAGAGCATTTAAAGAGACTGTATAGACTTCCATATATGGAAGTGGATGTATGTTGAGCAGGGTCCAAAATTAACAAGTGTTAAATGCCAATTTGCCAGTATGTATTTTAAAGTTTCACATAGACATGGAGAAGCTTGTGTACGATATATTTATTTTCAATGAGCCAGTGTTTGTTATTTTAGTATCATTTTAGTATGGTACACTATTATTGTTTTATTAATATTTTGAATAAGTTTTTATTTTTATTTTTAGTTTTAATTTTAGTTAAAGTTTTAGTAATTTTGTTCTGTGTTTTTGTCATTTCTCTATAGTTTTGGTAACACTTTATTTTAGTGCCCTAGTTACACGTTACTACATGTACTTACTATAGTAATAACAGTAAATTATGCATAATTACAAGTAACTAACCCTAAACCAAACCCAAAAAACCTAACTGTAACTCTATAGTAAGTGCATGTATTTAATTAATAGTAGTCAGTACTTATTTGAGTAATTACAATGTAACTACAGCATTGTAAAATAAAGTGTAACCCTAGTTTTTATTGCTTTTCATTTCTGTTTTAGTTATTTAATACTTCAGGTTGAACTAAATGAAAATGAGAAATGTTGCCTTGGCAGCCAGCTGAAATAAAGTTTACATTTTTTATATTTTCAGTTAATGTTTTTTTATGGTTTTAGATTTAGTTAACAATAATAACCCAGAAATTAAAGGAAAAAAAAAAAAAAAGCAAAATACTGTTTAATAGCAGGTTCATTTTTTCAATTCACCTACAATTGGCAGATGTGGCACAAAAACAACAAAAAAAAAGAGTTAATTTTGGACCTTAATGTCAGTGCTGGATTGAGTAAAAGCAGAAACCCAAACATGCAAAAGCCCTTTGATTTCTGTCACTATCACTTGCTTTAGTACGGCAGCAGTAGTTGACATGAAACCAACACCAGTCATTGTAATGCTGTATATTCTGCGCTGATTATGCTTTTAATTATAGATCAAATCATTTAAAGGACTAGAAGGAAATAACCATTATAGCAGAAACTGAAGATTTAGAAATGTGCAGCAACTCTTCTGAGTGTCAATTTAATGTGTTTTATACAATCAGTCTACATGACTTTTATAAACTACATTTTAAAACTGAGATTATATTAATTAAATAAACATGATCATCAAACAGGTCTAGTTAAAGCATCGTATCATGCAGCGTATGTATGCTGTAAACTAAGTGTAGATAACCAATGCCTACAAGTACAATGTAGCAATAAATGGATAATGTTTAAGTGCCAATGTCAATACCAACTGTATTTTTCCATGCTGTGTTATTTTTAATGTAATTTTTGTATAGTTGTGTTTGAAGTACAATAGAAAGTGTATATATTAATTTTCTTCCATTTATGTGATTTTTGTAATGTGATGAAGTAATTGTATGTATGTATATATATATAGCTTTGGATTTAAATGGTCATAACTTAAAGTCAGAGTTTGTATTATTACATAGACCTTTCCAATAGACATTATTGATTGTTGAGTTTCAATGCCTGTATGTAGTAACTGTTGGTCGAATGTTTTCATATCAGTTCCGAACACTTATATGCTTCTTACAGTCAATGTGTTAATGAAGATTCTAGAACCCTTGCTCAACAGGGCCACCGACGGCAGTTTCACCAGAATGTATCATGAGTCCTCATAGGTGTGGGGCATACCTGTAGAAAGTTATATCCTCCTATTGTTATGACCATTTAAGTCCTGTATGACATGATGGTTACTAAATTATTATAGAATTTGAACTTTTTAAGCAATTATAGAGAAATGTATTGTAACTTTTTTAGAAATGATCTAAAATGATTGTGCTGTAAGTTTTCTTTTTTCTATGTGTTTGTTTCCGAGTTTGTCAGATTGCATAGCCTTGAAAGAATACTTTAGCTTTAAGGGAACATTTGTGCTATTCTATTTTTGAAAAGAATCATCGCTGTCCTGTCGCATACCGTATATAGCCTAGATGTAGATAAACTACATGTTTCTACAGATTAATATAGTTCTGCTATGTTTGTCAGAAATTGCTTATACCGTATCATTTTATTGAGCATGTTTTATTGGGTTTATGATAAATATTGTACATATTGTAAATAAGCTCTCAGGGTTGTTGCTGAAGTAGGTGTTTAGTTAATAATTTCCCAAAATGTGACTAGTTATTGCTTTCATATGACAATGTTAAAGAACTGTTACAACACTCGTCTGTCTCACTGTCACTTTATGCATGCTTCTTGCATTTGAAATACTCAAAATGGCCTCTTATACCTTTTATGTAACTTCTTTGTTTTATCATTTTGATGCTGGAAACTGTCTGTGTTAGGTAGTTGGAAACAAAACAGGGATTTCAACGGCAGAATAAATCTGAACTAGGTCATTTGTTGCAGATGAGATATAACAAGAAAAATGTCAGGAGACTCAGAATTAAGATTCACTGAACATTTATTTAAAATTTTAGTGATTGGAGACCATAAAGTTGGGAAAACCAGCTTTGTTAGACGATATGTGAGAAATCAGTTCTACGAGGAGTTGAAAACGACTATAGGTGTGGATTTTTCTATGAAGGTGATGGATTGGGACAGTCACACACGGGTGAGATTGCAGCTTTGGGATATAGCAGGTAAGTCGTATTACCTTGTTTAAACATGAAATTACTTTTATACAATTATCTTACATTTGATTTGTCATAATAGATCATCAATGCACAAAACAGTATAACACTTTAATATGGTCTCATTTGTTAACATTGTATTAGCAATACATTTGTTACAGTGTTTATTAATCTTTGTTAATATTAGTTAATAAAGATAAAGTCACTCGTTGTTTGTTCATGATAGTTCACAGAGCATTAACTAGTTAACAAATACAATTTTTGATTTAATAATGTATGAGTAAATGTTGAAATAAACTAAGATTAATAAATGCTGTATGATGTTAATTCTTAATTCATGTTAACTAATTAAACCCTATTGTAAAGTGTTACCCATAAAACTAATCATGTTGATGTGCATCATGAGAAAAAATGGTATCAGGAGCAGGAGTTGTTTGTTAGTGCCATTGTTCCCAATCAAGGGTAATTCTTAACCATTTCATGGGACAGTTTCATTTTCATATTCATATTTATTGAATATAAAGCACCAGGCAAGAAATACATGTCATGACATGACATCCGAAATGCATTTTCTGTTTTTCTAAGAAACTGGAGAATTTGGATCATCATTTGCTTTTTTTTAAAATAAAAAATAGTTTTTTGCTGTTGTTCATTAGGTCAAGAGCGTGTGAGGGGACTGAACCGAGTGTACTTCAAGGGATCCAGCGGTGCATTTGTTGTGTATGACGTGACAAACGGGTCAACATTGGATGGAGCTCTGAACTGGAAACATGAACTTGATTGCCAAGTAATGCTGAAAAATGGCCGTCCAATTCCTGCTGTTCTACTGGCCAACAAATGTGATGAGACTAAAGTGTGCCAGAGGAATGCCTCTCTTCTGGAGAAAATCTGCCAGGAGAAGGGTTTTATTGGATGGTTTCAGACATCAGCGAAGGTGACTGGATTTTTTATCATACTAATTTTTATATTTAGGCTACATTTGGGATAAGAAGCTGGGTTTTTCAACATTCACCCAAGAGTCTCCTCACCCTACATAATTTACACTATTATACATGGTTTACATTGTTACAACTTTTTAAAAACAATTTTTTTTATTATATTTTATTTTATGGAATGCTAATTAAACTTAATTTGATATATATTTTCATTTTTTAACTTTTATAAAATAATAAAGTATAAAAGTACCCTATTTTTTATTTATTTTTTTATTTTTGTTATATCTTACTCCAATGGTTTTGATGGTATTACACAAAATTTATCATGGAATTCCACAAAAATATTAAGCATCAAAAACATTTTTTACATTGATAATAAGGAATGTTTCTTGAGCATCAGCAGAGTGATTTTGTCAGGGTACTGTCACTTCTGTCTTGGTTTTGTGACAGAGCTCTGACACTGCTATTGTCTCGTCTCATCTTGTCATGTTGGGCTTGCGGTTCTGAGTTGGCTCGGGCCAGGGGGGGAAGTTAGGATGATTCTAAGGGCCCACGCACTTTTGGGGCCCCCAGAGATCGGTTTTATTAGTAGTAACAGTCAGTGCTCGAAGTGGGCCGGTACGCAGTATATGCAGTATGCGATGCTGATGATAAAATGTGCAACCCATTTGGATTCTAAAACGCTACGGAGAAAGTCGAACATGATCTAAAACAGCCACTAAAATGACTGATGAAAAGAGGGGAAAACATCATCCTGCAAGCTTTTTAAACTTCTCATGATGGCCACATTTACTAGAATTTTATTGTATGTATTGTGGCAAATTTTGAGTTGTAGAATTTATAATATATTAAGGTAATAATTTTTCACTAAAGAACTGTGGCATGTTGTAGCTATAGTTTCTAACTGTGTTTTTCATGACAAATGCTATAAAAAGAAAGAAAGAAAAAATGGTCTTACCTGTAATTATATCCTTATTGTAACCAATGCTATAGTTAACTATTACAAGAACTATGTTACTTTTAAGGCCGAGTACAAGTTAGAAAGAGCTTTAAAATATGGACCTTTTGACTAAACAATTGGTTTTGTTTAAGAATGTATGAATATGAATATTTGATTACTGTACTGTATTTTTCTATTACATTTACATTTGCATAATAAATATAGTGCTAGCTACAGCCATGGGAGGTCTCTGACTAAATACTGATACCTAGTGTTCAAAAGCAATAGCAAACGTAATAGGTCATTATTATTAAACTTGCCCTAGATTCAAAAATTTAATTTACCTCGGCATAGTTGAATAACAAGAGTTCAGTATATGGAAATTGACATACAGTGAGTCTCAAACTCCTTTGTTTCCTCCTTATATAAATCTCATTTGTTTAAAAGACCTCTGAAGAACAGGCGAATTCAACATAACACCGACTGTTACGTAACAGTCGGGGTGTACGCCCCCAATATTTGCATATGCCAGCCCATGTTCCCAACATTATGAAAGGCATTAGATAAGGGCAGCCAGTATAACGTCTGGATGTGCACGGCTGAATCATCAGACTAGGTAAGCAAGCAAGGACAATAGCGAAAAATGGCAGATGGAGCAATAATAACTGACATGATCCATGATAACATGATATTTTTAGTGATATTTGTAAATTGTCTTTCTAAATGTTTCGTTAGCATGTTGCTAATGTACTGTTAAATGTGGTTAAAGTTACCGTCATTTCTTACTGTATTCACGGAGACAAGACTGTCTTTATTTTCATTTTTAAACACTTGCAGTCTGTATAATTCATAAACACAACTTCATTCTTTATAAATCTCTCCAACAGTGTAGCATTAGCAGTTAGCCACGGAGCACTATCAAACTCAAGCAGAATCAAATTTAAACATCCAATTAAATACTGTACTTACGCGATTAGACATGTTGCATGACGAACACTTTGTAAAGATCAATTTTGAGGGTTATATTAGCTGTGTGAACTTTGTTTATAGTTGTTTAAGGCAAGCACAAGCTCCGTGGGCGGAGAGCATGAGATTTAAAGGGGCCGCGCTGCATAAATCGGCACGTTTATAATGATGCCCTAAAAAATAGGCAGTTAAAAAAATTAATAATAAAAAAAAAAAAACTATGGGGTATTTTGAGCTGAAACTTCACAGACACATTCAGGGGACACCTAAGACTTATATTACATCTTTTGAAAACATGTTCTTGGGCACCTTTAAATTGCAGACAAAGTTTTTGGATAGCTAGGTCGACTTGTTTGTTTGGTGTGGAATGGGTGCAGTAGGGGCCCCAACCTCATATTCTTTCATAGGGCCCAAAATTGTTAGCGGGCTCGGGCAGTATGCTCTTCTGTCCTTGTGAGTTGTCCTGTGTGCGGGGCGTGGTGTTCGGATCCCGGCACTGTTTTGTTTTCATTGGCCATGTGTTTGTGTTTTTGTCATGTTTGGTGTGAGCACATGGCTTATCATGTTTCCTTGTGCCATGTGCTCTCATGTCTGTTGTCTTGACCCCACCTATCTTGACCCTGCCTGATTATTTGCCCCACCTGCCTTCCCTCATTACCTGCCTTATTTGCTCTCCTATTTATTCTCCTTGTTTGCAGTCCTGTGCTGGATCGTTGTTGAATGTCACCTCGTGTTTGCTTCCCTGTCAAGTCCAGTCCAGTCCAGTCCAAGTCTAAAGCCCGGGATACATCGCACGATTTTAGCAATCCTATAAGATCATTACTTTATCACACTGTGCAACATGGATCTACTAAACTTGGGCACGACATGCATGTAGACTGTACGATGACGACACCTGTTGACTCGTAGGCTACGATGCAAGTTTCTATAGAAGAATAAAACGTCATCAGAATGCGCTAGTGGTTAACAAAAAACCATGTTGAATCACACTTTGGCAGTTGTAGATTTTATGTGCACTGGGAAAAAACGAAGCGGCGAAAGAAGAAGGGGAAAGAGCTTGAGGTAAGCAGTTTTAAATTTTAGCACCATGTCGCGATGATTTCATGTCACATTTTTATTGGATGGTCAGTAGACCTAGGTTGTAGCAGCAAACACACTCTGCGTTGATCATGCTGAATTTCTGACGCTGTCTCAAGAACAGGAAAACAGCCATCTTTGAACCTCTCTCACTGTACGACATAGGACCACCGATTAAGAGCCACGATGGCAATCTTTCGTCTGGGACAGCCAAAAATCATGCAGTGTATCCCGGGCTTAAGTCAAGTCTTGTTTTCCCCCTTGGGGTAGTTTTTGTTTGTTTTTGTTTCATTTTATTATTAATAAAAGCCTATTTCTCGTGCAATTGAGTCCTCGTTCATCCTTCCCTTCAACATCAAACCTGACAGATTTCTGAAGGATCATGTGACACTGAAGACTGGAGTAATGATGCTTAAACTTTAGCTTTGACATCACAGGAATAAATGACATTGTATAAGAGATTTAAAAAAAAAGTTATTTTAAATTGTAATATTTCACAATATTACTGTTTTTACTGTATTTTTTTATCAAATAAATGCAGTACTGGTGAAAGAAATGTAATTGTTATTTGTATCAATATAATTTTAAAGTTTTATAAGAAATTATGTTTTATCTATATTATTTTTATAATATCGCCTATAAAATGAATAAAGAAAAATATAAAATGTGATCAAAAATGTACAGGAATGTCACTACTTGTCCAGCTTTAAAATAAGATTTAAGAGTTTTGTGTTTTATGTCTGCTGTGTTTGTTTCAGGAGAATATCAATTTGGATGAAGCTGCTAAATTTCTTGTGAAGCACATTCTCCAGACCAATGAGGAGTCAGTGAAAGAAGAAGAGCAGCACATGCAGATACACTTGAAACAGCAGACAAAGATCAATTCTGCCTGCTGCTGATTTTACAATCCAACTCTTGTATATCATTCTTTCTGTACAGTATATCTTTGAAATTTGTATGTTTTATGTATTTTATTTCATTGTCAATGATTAATACTTTTTAAACAATTTTGGGGCCATGACCAAGTACCATGGTGAGTATCTAATAAATACCCCTGTGGCAATGTGTCTCATTTCCACTGCTAATCCACTACATGCTCACTGGCTATTACATACATGAGCATGGAACTGAAATCCTCTGTACACACTTCAGAATAAAACATTTCATCAAGTGAACAGAAACACTGTCAAGATGCCAGAGTCATTATTTTTCTCTCTTCAGAAAAGACTGTGCACAGGGACATGGCCTATATTTTTCATATATAACTGTCAGTTTGTTTTCTTTGGAAAATAGCAATAAGAGAGAATAGGTTTGAGAGAATATATATATATATATATATATATATATATATAT
Source organism: Megalobrama amblycephala (assembly GCF_018812025.1). NCBI lineage: Eukaryota > Metazoa > Chordata > Actinopteri > Cypriniformes > Xenocyprididae > Megalobrama > Megalobrama amblycephala. Next base: position 6,361,075 of record NC_063048.1, on the reverse strand, counting down.
ATATATATATATATATATATATATAGATGACAAATAAATGTAACTTTTTAACAGGGTAAAATTCAAATATTTCATCAGGGCTTAGAGCCTCTCTGCTACAAAATGAATTTCCCGTCAAGCGTAAATGCCTCCAAATATAGTCTGATGGCATTCTAATAAATCTCTCTGATCTTAAAGCTCTTTTTAAATTATTTGACAAATAAGTCAGAATTTACATTTCAGTGCATTATTTTCATACATTTCTGCAATCTTAATAGAGAAGTTATAAAACAGACTCTAATATAGCCCAATGCCCTGCCCTATTTTATTTCCAGTTTATTGAATTATCAAATATAAAATACGGAAGTGAAATATCCCTCATACAACGATTATCCAGGTCAAGAGAGCGCTCAAACACATCAGCATGATGCACAGCTTCCATACACAATGGCTGACACCACAGAAATAGGAAACCGTTCCGAGCATGACCCATTTTTGCTGTGCATTTTTGAGGGAATGTTAAGAACTCTGGCGTTCTGATACTCCCCCCAGAGATCTGTACTATATTGAGCAAACAATACTGTGTTCAAGCCTCCATTCCAGCCTGAACTGACTGTATGCATCAGCTGCCAGCAGATTCTATATTCTGTGGATGGAGGAGTAGGTTTCAACGCATTTATTTGCTCGTACGCAGCCGTGGATCTAGTAGTACAGGTCTGATGGTGCACTGTGTGTGCATTGTGTTCCCCCAGAGGCACGAGAAGTGTTCCCGTCTAGGCCATAAGCGCTTCCCATCTGTTAGCTTTGCCAGACAGGTTGCACAGGTGTAGCGCTTTTTATATTTTCTGGCAGATTTCCATGTGAGTATTGTGAGCAAACTAGAAGGCACTGTTGTGTTCCGTGTTTTGATGAAGATGAGCTGTGACTCATTGAAAAATTTAGTACAAAGTGGATTGTTTATTAATTAGCTCGATAATGAGAGCAGGGAAATTATAAATAACTTGTGTCATTGTATTTTCCCAGAGTTTTAGTTAACGAATGTGCAAATTCTGAAAATAAACATACACTTTTAATTAAATGGTCAAATATGGTTAAATGTGTTAATTTATGGTTAAAAATGAAAAATGCTGTGGTTGCCAGAAGTTTATAAATACATGGCAATGTTTCAGGCATTGTAGGACTGTGTATTTATAGACATTTCCAGGCTTGGAAATCACAGTTTTCAATTTACTGCACATAGATTTTCTTCTAAAATTACCAATTTCCATCCTCTGTCATTCATTTGTGTCTCATTCATTACTGTGCTGGTCTCATTCTGGTCTCACTTATTACTGTGCTGGTTTCATTCGTGTCTCACTCATTACTGTGCTGGTCTCATTCGTGTCTCATTCATTAAGGCCCGGGTAAACTTCACTTTCCGCACCCGGATGCATGTCGCGCACAGTCGTGTCCACGCACCTTTCAAAGTATACTCAACTGCTGATGAGCATGGATGACCGAGATCGACACATGCGCAGTAAAAAAATTTTCTATACTCTACCAGACATCAGAGGGCAGCACTGAGTTGGGACATTTGCTGGGCAGGATCGGAGCTGTTGTTTTTGAATCGCTCTTTTCACACTCTTCTTAGACGACTGCACACTGTGCTCAGTACTATGCGCATTGCAACCTAGTGGACTCTTCTGTCCTGCTTGCGCATGCGCTGTTGTACGCGCACCATCCACGCGGTCTCGAAAATTGGGCTGCACGTGGACGGGGTGTGCGGACATAATGCAGACGGTGAAGGAACGCGGACGGCCAAAGTATAATTTGGGCTTTACTGTGATGGTCTCATTCGTGTCTCACTCATTACTGTGCTGGTCTCATTCTGGTCTCAAACATTACTGTGCAGGTCTCATTCAGGTCTCACTCATTACTGTGCTGGTCTCATTCTGGTCTCAAACATTACTGTGCTGGTCTCATTCAGGTCTCACTCATTACTGTGCTGGTCTCATTCAGGTCTTACTCATTACTGTGGTGGTCTCATTCTGGTCTCACTCATTACTGTGCTGGTCTCATTCTGATCTCACACATTACTGTGCTGGTCTCATTCAGGTCTCAGTCATTACTGTGGTGGTCTCAATCTGGTCTCACTCATTACTGTGCTGGTCTCATTCTGATCTCACACATTACTGTGCTGGTCTCATTCAGGTCTCACTCATTACTGTGGTGGTCTCATTCTGATCTCACACATTACTGTGCTGGTCTCATTCTGGTCTCACTCATTACTGTGCTGGTCTCATTCAGGTCTCACTCATTGCTGTGCTGGTCTCATGTAGGTCTCACTCATTACTGTGCTGGTCTCATTCAGGTCTCACTCATTACTGTGCTGGTCTCATTCATGTCTCACTCATTACTGTGCTGGTCTCATTCTGATCTCACACATTACTGTGCTGGTCTCATTCTGGTCTCACTCATTACTGTGCTGGTCTCATTCTGGTCCCACTCATTACTGTGCTGGTCTCATTCTGATCTCACTTATTACTGTGCTGGTCTCATTCGTGTCTCACTCACTGTGCTGGTCTCATTCTGGTCTCACTCATTACTGTGGTGGTCTCATTCTGGTCTCACTCATTACTGTGCTGGTCTCATTCAGGTCTCACTCATTATTGTGCTGGTCTCATTCAGGTCTCACTCATTACTGTGCTGGTCTCATTCAGGTCTCACTCATTACTGTGGTGGTCTCATTCTGATCTCACACATTACTGTGCTGTGGTCTCATTCTGGTCTCACTCATTACTGTGCTGGTCTCATTCCGGTCTCACTCATTACTGTGCTGGTGTCATTCGTGTCTCACACATTACTATGCTGATCTCATTTTGGTCTCACTCATTACTGTGCTGGTCTCATTCTGGTCCCACTCATTACTGTGCTGGTCTCATTCTGATCTCACTTATTACTGTGGTGGTCTCATTCATGTCTCACTCATTACTGTGCTGGTCTCATTCAGGTCTCACTCATTACTGTGCTGGTCTCATTCTGGTCTCACTCATTACTGTGCTGCTCTCATTCTGATGTCACTCATTACTGTGGTGGTCTCATTCGTGTCTCATTCATTACTGTGCTGGTCTCATTCTGATCTCACTCATTACTGTGCTGGTCTCATTCTGGTCTCACTCATTACTGTGCTGGTCTCATTCTGATCTCACACATTACTGTGCTGGTCTCATTCTGGTCTCACTCATTACTGTGCTGATCTCATTCAGGTCTCACTCATTACTGTGCTGGTCTCATTCAGGTCTCACACATTACTGTGCTGGTCTCATTCTGGTCTCACTCATTACTGTGCTGGTCTCATTCTGATCTCACACATTACTGTGCTGGTCTCATTCAGGTCTCACTCATTACTGTGGTGGTCTCATTCTGGTCTCACTCATTACTGTGCTGGTCTCATTCTGATCTCACACATTACTGTGCTGGTCTCATTCTGGTCTCACTCATTACTGTGCTGGTCTCATTCTGATCTCACTTATTACTGTGGTGGTCTCATTCGTGTCTCATTCTGATCTCACACATTACTGTGCTGGTGTCATTCTGGTCTCACTCATTACTGTGCTGGTCTCATTTTGATCTCACTCATTACTGTGCTGGTCTCATTCTGGTCTCACTCATTACTGTGCTGGTCTCATTCTGATCTCACTCATTACTGTGGTGGTCTCATTCTGGTCTCACTCATTACTGTGCTGGTCTCATTCTGGTCTCACTCATTACTGTGCTGGTCTCATTCTGGTCTCACTCATTACTGTGCTGGTCTCATTCAGGTCTCACTCATTGCTGTGCTGGTCTCATGTAGGTCTCACTCATTACTGTGCTGGTCTCATTCAGGTCTCACTCATTACTGTGCTGGTCTCATTCTGGTCTCACTCATTACTGTGGTGGTCTCATTCTGGTCTCACTCATTACTGTGCTGGTCTCATTCATGTCTCACTCATTACTGTGCTGGTCTCATTCTGATCTCACACATTACTGTGCTGGTCTCATTCTGGTCTCACTCATTACTGTGCTGGTCTCATTCTGGTCCCACTCATTACTGTGCTGGTCTCATTCTGATCTCACTTATTACTGTGGTGGTCTCATTCGTGTCTCACTCATTACTGTGCTGGTCTCATTCTGGTCTCACTCATTACTGTGGTGGTCTCATTCTGGTCTCACTCATTACTGTGCTGGTCTCATTCAGGTCTCACTCATTATTGTGCTGGTCTCATTCAGGTCTCACTCATTACTGTGCTGGTCTCATTCAGGTCTCACTCATTACTGTGGTGGTCTCATTCTGATCTCACACATTACTGTGCTGTGGTCTCATTCTGGTCTCACTCATTACTGTGCTGGTCTCATTCAGGTCTCACTCATTACTGTGCTGGTCTCATTCGTGTCTCACACATTACTATGCTGGTCTCATTTTGGTCTCACTCATTACTGTGCTGGTCTCATTCAGGTCTCACACATTACTGTGCTGGTCTCATTCTGGTCTCACTCATTACTGTGCTGGTCTCATTCTGATCTCACACATTACTGTGCTGGTCTCATTCAGGTCTCATTCATTACTGTGGTGGTCTCATTCTGGTCTCACTCATTACTGTGCTGGTCTCATTCTGATCTCACACATTACTGTGCTGGTCTCATTCTGGTCTCACTCATTACTGTGCTGGTCTCATTCTGATCTCACTTATTACTGTGGTGGTCTCATTCGTGTCTCATTCTGATCTCACACATTACTGTGCTGGTGTCATTCTGGTCTCACTCATTACTGTGCTGGTCTCATTCTTGTCTCACTCATTACTGTGGTGGTCTCATTCAGGTCTCACTCATTACTGTGCTGGTCTCATTCAGGTCTCACTCATTACTGTGCTGGTCTCATTCTGTGCTGGTCTCATTCTGGTCTCACTCATTACTGTGCTGGTCTCATTCTGATCTCACTCATTACTGTGCTGGTCTCATTCTGGTCTCACTCATTACTGTGCTGGTCTCATTCAGGTCTCACTCATTACTGTGCTTGTCTTATTCAGGTCTCACTCATTACTGTGCTGGTCTCATTCTGATCTCACTCATTACTGTGCTGGTCTCATTCAGGTCTCACTCATTACTGTGCTTGTCTTATTCAGGTCTCACTTATTACTGTGCTGGTCTCATTCAGGTCTCACTCATAACTGTGCTTGTGTTATTCAGGTCTCACTTATTACTGTGCTGGTCTCATTCAGGTCTCACTCATTACTGTGCTGGTCTCATCCAGGTCTCACTCATTACTGTGCTTGTCTTATTCAGGTCTCACTTATTACTGTGCTGGTCTCATTCTGATCTCACTCATTACTGAGCTGGTCTTATTCAGGTCTCACTCATTACTGTGCTGTCTCATTCTGATCTCACTCATTACTGTGCTGGTCTCATTCAGGTCTCACTCATAACTGTGCTGGCCTCATTCATTACTGTGCTGGTCTCATTCTGGACTAAATCATTACTGTGCTGGTCTCATTCAGGTCTCACTCATTACTGTGCTGGTCTCATTCAGGTCTCGCTCATTACTGTGCTGGTCTCATTCTGGTCTCACTCATTACTGTGCTGGTCTCATTCTGATCTCACTCATTACTGTGGTGGTCTCATTCGTGTCTCACTCATTACTGTGGTGGTCTCATTCTGATCTCACTCATTACTGTGGTGGTCTCATTCTGGTCTCACTCATTACTGTGCTGGTCTCATTCTGATCTCACTCATTACTGTGGTGGTCTCATTCGTGTCTCACTCATTACTGTGGTGGTCTCATTCTGGTCTCACTCATTACTGTGCTGGTCTCATTCTGGTCTCACTCATTACTGTGCTGGTCTCATTCTGATCTCACTCATTACTGTGCTGGTCTCATTCAGGTCTCACTCATAACTGTGCTGGCCTCATTCATTACTGTGCTGTTCTCAATCTGGTCTTATTCATTACTGTGCTGGTCTCATTCTGGACTAAATCATTACTGTGCTGGTCTCATTCAGGTCTCACTCATTACTGTGCTGGTCTCATTCAGGTCTCGCTCATTACTGTGCTGGTCTCATTCTGGTCTCACTCATTACTGTGCTGGTCTCATTCTGATCTCACTCATTACTGTGGTGGTCTCATTCTGATCTCACACATTACTGTGGTGGTCTCATTCAGGTCTCACTCATTACTGTGCTGGTCTCATTCAGGTCTCGCTCATTACTGTGCTGGTCTCATTCTGGTCTCACTCATTACTGTGCTGGTCTCATTCTGATCTCACTCATTACTGTGGTGGTCTCATTCTGATCTCACTCATTACTGTGCTGGTCTCATTCTGATCTCACTCATTACTGTGGTGGTCTCATTTGTGTCTCACTCATTACTGTGCTGGTCTCATTCTGGTCTCACACATTACTGTGCTGGTCTCATTCAGGTCTCACTCATAACTGTGCTGGTCTCATTCAGGTCTCACTCATTACTGTGGTGGTCTCATTCTGATCTCACACATTACTGTGGTGGTCTCATTCTGGTCTCACTCATTACTGTGCTGGTCTCATTCTGGTCTCACTCATTACTGTGCTGGTCTCATTCTGATCTCACTCATTACTGTGCTGGTCTCATTCTGGTCTCACTCATTACTGTGCTGGTCTCATTCTGATCTCACACATTACTGTGCTGGTCTCATTCTGGTCTCACTCATTACTGTGCTGGTCTCATTCTGATCTCACTCATTACTGTGGTGGTCTCATTCGTGTCTCACTCATTACTGTGCTGGTCTCATTCTGGTCTCACTCATTACTGTGCTGGTCTCATTCTGGTCTCACTCATTACTGTGCTGGTCTCATTCTGATCTCACTCATTACTGTGCTGGTCTCATTCAGGTCTCACTCATTACTGTGGTGGTCTCATTCTGGTCTCACTCATTACTGTGCTGGTCTCATTCTGATCTCACTCATTACTGTGCTGGTCTCATTCAGGTCTCACTCATAACTGTGCTGGCCTCATTCATTACTGTGCTGTTCTCAATCTGGTCTTATTCATTACTGTGCTGGTCTCATTCTGATCTCACTCATTACTGTGCTGGTCTCATTCAGGTCTCACTCATAACTGTGCTGGCCTCATTCATTACTGTGCTGTTCTCATTCTGGACTAAATCATTACTGTGGTGGTCTCATTCTGGTTCATCATGCGAACGCTGTGCCTGAAGGCAGGTTTTTGCTGACATGGTGTGTATAGGAGGGCAGATATTTTTACTCTCCCATCTGTTCCACACTGTCCCGTAGTTTTACTTTGTAGCGTCCTTGGTGTGCGTCTAGGGATCTGTTCTACATACCACTTATTTGAGCCCTTCCGCTGCAGTTGTTTACAAATAATGTGGAGTGAATACATCTGTCCTGAAAAAGCAGAGAGTCTTTATAATTGATCTTAGCACATAAAACTTTTAGCATTTCTTTTGTAGTTTGTATCAAATGTGGCTGATTCATACTGCTTGAAATGTTCTGCTCTGATGGATTATAACTGTTTCTGGTTGCATTTGAAGTGGATATTTTGCTTAGAGGAAAAACATCAAAGAAAACAGCCTGTGTCCTACTTCAGACCTAGTTTCAGAGGCAGAGTGAAGGAATATTTGTGGGAAATCCTTGAACAATTAGCAATAATATTACATGTATAATGTATTTCAAAAACTTCAGAATTTTACTCTCTTCAAGGTACTTATTTAATTTTGATTAGCATTAATGTCAGCCAAGGACACATTTTTCTAGATATAGATTTCTCATTGAGGTGAAAAGCTGTCTCGCAATGTTGCCATGACGGAGTGTGAGGGTGAAGTTAGTATAGAATATGCCACCGCTACATTTACATTACGCCTTCACTGTCGTTTTGCTTTTTATAGAGATACAAACCATTTAATTCAGATAACGTTTGCCACAGCTCCCTATTCACAGACTACATGCAAAAGTAAAAACAAGCACATATTCAAATGGCATTTCAATACCTCGCATTTTTAAAGCGGCTCCCTGATGCATGCAAATATCTCCCAATATGAAAGCTATCTTAGGCTGGGCTGTGTAGTTGTAACCATCTCTTAGCTCTGTATCATGCTTGAAGAAAAATTTGGTCTCCATTTGCACTTTGAATATTGAGAGAGTACTTTGATTATGGTTGCACTTGTTTATAACCATTCAACCGTCTACTACAGTATCACATCAGTATCTGTAGAGGAAGAATTGTCTACACTCATTAAATCATCAAAATCAACAACATGTATGTTAGACCCTATACCGACTAAGCTACTAAAAGAGATGCTTTCAGAAGTCATAGATCCTCTTCTTAATATCATTAATTCATCTTTGTCATTAGGATACGTACCGAAAACTTTTAAGCTGGCTATTATTAAACCTCTTATTTAAAAAAACGCAAAATAATCCTAGAGAATTAGTCAATTACAGGCCAATCTCGAATCTGTCAAAAATACTAGAAAAGGCAGTATCATCGCAACTATGTTCCTTTTTAGAAAGAAATGGTATCTACGAGGATTTCCTGTCAGGATTTAGATCGTACCATAGTACTGAGACTGTTCTCATTACAAATTAGAATTACAAATGAGTTACAAATGATTTGCTCTTATCATCAGATCGTGGATGTATCTCTCTATTAGTCTTAGTGGATCTTAGTGATGCATTTGATACTATCAACCACAACATTCTTTTGAATAGACTCGAAAATTACATTGGCATTAGTGGAACTGGATTGGCATGGTTCAAATCATGATAACGTAATAATTTTGTAGCAGTAAATGAATAGGTATCATACCGATCACAAGTTCAGTATGGAGTAGGGAATGCTCGTTACCACAATTTTGGCTTCGGTACGGTACCACAATCTAATACCAAAATATTGATATTAAACTGATGTTATACAGGGTCTGAATTTTGCCGTGGGTATTGCACCTAATTTTACTCATTCTCGCAGATTTTGCATTTATAAAGTGGGAAATTATCGCAAATGTTTATTAGTAAATCAACACAGATTATCACATCAAATCAGTAATTTGAAAACTTTCTTGTGAGAAGTTTCTCCCCTCTCTAGCTCTCAAAATTAGCAAATTGCTTCTGACCTCAAAAGACATCACGCCTGTACTATAAAAGCAAGCTGCACGCTGTAATACAACACTCTCATGTGCGTTTTGGGACAGCTGGCGGAAATCACTTGCCCACGTCTTTTTAAACCTTGCCAATTTGAACATCCAAGTGATTTTATATCAGTCAGTAGTACTTGGGAGTGGTGGAAACAGTACTAAAAAATTGTGCTTAAGTAAAAGTACTGCTGCTTAAGAAATAATTGACTTAAGTACAAGTAGAAGTACTGAAAAATAATAAGTAGAATAATAAGTAAGAGTAAATAAGTAGTTTGCTTTAAAACTACTCACGTTACTACATTACAAAATACTTTATTATTATTTTTACCCAAAATGAGGCAATGTTAAAAAAAATATGGAGTTAAACACTCTCATGTTATTTCTGTTTCATTCCCTGGAAGCCGGAGGGTGCCCTCGTGCAAAGTGAGACTCATAGAAGTATTAAACTTAAAGGTGCTCTAAGTAGAATTTGAACAACGCTGTTGGACATTGTTGATATTTGAAATCAACCCAAACAAACCCACCCTTCTCTTCATTGCTCCGCCTCCGAAACTCACACTCCAATCCCAACCACCCTGCTCTGAGTCAGTCTCGAACCCCGGCTGATCGCCGCTGGCAGGTGAGGACCGTCGCTTGCTTGCACAACTCTCACTATCTGGCCACTGTTACACAATGCGCAATGCGAGTGGATGTCTGTTTATCACAGCTGACGCACAACAAAATGCTTCACGAAAAATAAAGCACAGTTGATGAACGGATGACAAGGAAGCACAAAAAATGAACATACAGTACACAAGAGTAAATACAAAGTGTTCATTGTTAGTCGCAAACAGCACACCAAACCCAGTGTTACTTACATGAGTAGCGGGGTCAAAGCAGCCTCTGCGTCTGTTTTCAGGCCTTCCCACTTAGCTCTAATATAAATGCAGGTCCTAAACCTTCATTCCAGTGATATTCTTTTGAGTTCTTTTGTATTTTCAAATCTCCCTCTTGTTCATTCTCTGTCCTCGACCATCATACGCTGATTGGTTATTCGTTTGTTGTTTGTATCGGCCAGACTAACTCTTTAAAGTACCTCTTTAAAGGAACACTCCACTTTTTTTGAAAATAGGCTCATTTTCCAACTCCCCTAGAGTTAAACAGTTGAGTTTTACCGATTTCGAATCCATTCAGCCGATCTCCGGGTCTGGCGGTACCACTTTTAGCATAGCTTAGCATAGTTCATTGAATCTGATTAGACTGTGCAAGCAGGGGGTCGCAGCCGCTGCGTAATATCATTGCAACTCAACTGTTTACTCTAGGGGAGTTGGAAAATGAGCCTATTTTCAAAAAAAGTTCGCAGAAAAAATATTTTATAATTGATATTGAAGAAAATAATTTCAAATGTTATTGCATGTTGATATATTGTGACATAAAAGGTGTTCTAGGGGTGACCCGAATTCTGTTTGGCGAGAGTTGGACTAATTTGGCGAGAGCCCAAAATTAGATGAAAACACCCAAACAAAAGAATGTGATATAGAGGCGATCAGGATGAAAAGTCTTGTGGGAGCCTAACATAGGACCATCACCCACGTCACAATACGATACATGTACGGCAATTGAGAAAATTGCACACGCTTACTAATACTGAAATCAATTACTAACACATTAAAGTGGAAGATGGAGGGTTCAATATTGTGACCACTACCATTCATGTTTAGAAATAATCAGGGATTTTACGCTGAACCATACGTCAGTAATATGGCGGGATAGTCAAAGCAAAATGAAATCATGAAATCTATAACAGTTGATTTTATTTTTAAAAATAATCATAAAACCCTCTGTGCCATCTGTGACGAAATCTAAAACACTGTAAAATAATTTGAAAGTTGAAATGCGATATCTGTGAAAAAACTAAAAATGTCTGAGCCTGTAAAAGCCTGCCTTTTCCTCAGAACCCTGGTAAATTTGTGACTGTTCTGCAAACGCATACAAATGCTCACCTTACAGGGGCAGATTACAGAGCAGTTCTGTTAAGAACGTTGGAAGGACTTGTCACTGAGGCATTGTTAATCGATGAATGTCCAATGTTGAAACGTGAAAATGATAAACCAACAGGCTCGGGCACAGCTGCCTCACCCCATGTTTATTACTGGGAAGAGCCTGAAAATCATGATACTTTTTTAAGGAACTGTGAGCTTTCTTAGTCGAACACATAGGTACAAAACAGAAACCTCAAGGGAAAGTGCATGACCAAAAAGCAGAAGTAAAACCACCCTTGACCCAGCAAAGAAACTCAGCAGTAGTCTGCTATTACTGTAGGCGAGAAGGTCATATACGCCGTGATTGTAGGGCATTAAAAGGTCACCAAAAGAGGAAGCAATGGGTGAAGCCACAGTCTGTCTCACCACAGCCTGACACACTTCAGATGGTACATCGCATGATTAACCCATCATTGTGATCAAAATACAAGGACGAAACAGGTTTCATAGACATGGAACCTTATAAAGCTAAACTGAAGACTAACAAACCAGTTTATATTAAACAATATCCTTTGTCTAAAGATAAGGAACTTGGTATCAAATCATTAATTGATAATTTCGTCCAGCAGGGTATCCTTGTACCAACACATTCGCCGTACAACACACCTGTGAACCCAGTGGTCAAGGCCGATGGAAAAACATGGTGTTTGACCCAGGACTTAAGGGCTATAAATCAGTTGATAACATCGTTGGCACCGATCGTCCCTGACGTTCCAGCTGTTGTTAACTCTATTCCATGTGCACACAAATATTTCACGGTTATTGATCTTTGCGCAGCATTCTTCTCCGTACCTGTACATCCAGATATTCAGCTCATTTTAGCTTTTACGTTTCAGGGTAAACAGCTGACGTGGACAAGCCTTGTTTAGGGCTTCATTGATTCACCCGCCGTTTTCTCGCCAGCAGTGCAAAGAACATTAGCTAAAATGACTGATTTGCCTTCTACAGTCTGTGTGATTCAATACGCAGATGACATCCTGGTTTCCGGGGAGACAAAACAGAGTTGTGAAAAGGCCTCCATCCTCGTCTGCAATGTGCTCGCCCAAGCTGGATTCAAGGCCTCGAGAGACAAGCTTCAGTGGGTCCAGTCTAAAGTGACATACTTGGGACACATCATAATGCCCGGTTTGAGAGCGATCTCATATTATAGGGTCCAGATGATCAGAAAAATGAAGTACACAGAGATTGGTAGGTCTATTAGTAAAATCTGTTGACTTTAGCAATCTTTGTTGTATTATACGCCAACAGTGACAGTTCAAAAAAGGCAAAAAGCCTCAAGTTTTCATGCTCGTAACTCAAGAATTATTAAATATATCTTAATATCCTTTTATATTTTGGTTTTTAACAAACATTTCTTTTAGTATCTTCATCTTCATTTCCTCGATGATTCGATCCCAGAGATATGTTAATGTGGTTCCATGAGTACATGGTAAATTGTTCACATTTTCAGTGGTCAAAAACCAAATGTGGGTCATTTTGCATACAGCTGATATTTCCATTTTTTCTTTTAAAGAGGAATATCTGAAGAACAAATAATGTTGAAACTAGAAATGTATCATTTTTTTTTTCTGTCAGCTCAGTTTCAGTCAGTTTGCGGAACAGCAGCATATACAGAAATTATCAAAATCTTAATGTCGTACAAATCGAAATAAAATATATACTGGTATTTTCCCAGTACCGGTACACTGCGCATTCCTAGTATGGATACCGCAAGGCTAAGTACTAGGACCATTGCTGTTCACCCTGTACATGATATCGTTGGGAGATATATCATTAGAAAGCATGGCATCTGTTTTCACTGTTACACTGATGATACTCAGCTCTATATTTTTTTGCGCCCTGATGAAACTTAACAATTCACAAAATTAACGAAATGCATAGCTAGTAATTTTCTACTACTTAATTCTGAAAAAAATAAAATTAATTATTGTTTTAATTATTGGACCAAAAACCTCTGCACGTAATAACCCAGAATACTGTCTAACGCTTGATGGCTGCTCTGTCAAATCTTTGTCATGAGCTAGAAACCTAGGTGTGCTCTTTGATGCCAATTTTTCATTTGAAATCCACATTTCTAGCATTTGTAAAACCACATTCTTCCATCTTAAAAATATATCTAAAATATGACATACAGTATGCTCTCAATGACAAATGCGGGACAGTTAGTTCATGCGTTTATAACCTCAAGGCTAGATTATTGTAATGCTCTACTGGGTGGTTGCCCCGCACACTTAATAAACAAACTCCAGCTGGTCCAAAATGCAGCAGCAGTGGTGTAATGTAACGAAGTAATAATACTTTGTTACAGTACTTAAGTATTTTTTGGGAGAATCTGTACTTTGCTTAAGTTGTCAACTTTTACTTTTACTCCACTACATTTCCTAAATAAAATGTATACTTTTACTTCCCAAAGCAGTTTCGTTACTTACTACAAAATAAAGTCGGAAGAACACAGACTGCAAGCAAGCATGCAAACAAACGCTTGCACAACCACGGTTTATTTCATTTTCCAGGTTGCGTCCATTGCTGGAGCGGCTGAGAAATGTGTGCTGTCATTATACAGTATGAGAGCGGCCTCTAGAGGCGAAATAAAAACTATCACTGATGCCTCATAGAGTTTGTTTTGACACGTGACGAGTGGAACTCTTAAAAAAACGGATTTAAAATGGACAACAAAACGGTATGTTATACAGTGTACACTACAGTACATGTTTTCATATCCTTATAAAGTAATTAGTTTGTTGAGTAGATGCTGCATTAGTGGAGAACAGTAGTATGTTTGCCGTCAAGGCTGAGAGGATGCTAACATTAGTAGTATCTCAAGCGGTTAAAACAATGTGACAAAAACACCAACTGTTTAATGTAACGATTGTTACCATTCATTTGAGGTAGTTTATATCCATTTGTTCGCTGTTATGCATTGATTACCCAGCATAGTTGCATATTTAAACTGTATTCTCATCACGCAGCGACAGAAACATAACAAATCAGAAATGTATTCGATTTCAGTTCTTTTTTTATCTGCACTGTAACACATTTTGATTAGATAATCATCAAGTTTTCTAAAATAGAGGCAAATAATGTGTGAAAGTGTACATATAATAGACCCATGTTATGCTTTTGTGTGTAAAGATGGCAATTTTTAAGCATGACTGTTTGGATTTATATGAAATGGTAACACTTTACAAAAAGAGTCCAGTTGTAACATTAAATAAGGTTAATAAAAGTATTGTTCATTTTTAGTTTCAACATTTACATTTTAAAGTTATAGTTTAGTTATAATGCACTATGAATTAACATGAACGATCAATGTATAATTAATATATTAGTAATTTTTATATTTAAAAATTACAATAAACATTTAGCCATTTTAATTCAAAGAAACAAAATGTAAGAAAGAGTTAAAACTGAACACAATCTTGCTGCTCAAACTGTGTTTAAAACAAATTTTAAGAATATTTTTTGCCCCTTTTGTATTTTACATTTACTTGTACTTTTACTTTCAATACTTAAGAACAATTAATATCAAAAAAATACTTTTCGTACTTAAGCACAAAAAATATCACATACTTTAAAACTTTTACTCAAGTAACATTATAAACAGTGACTTTAACTTCTACCAAAGTCATTTTCTGGTAAGATATCTATACTTTTACTCAAGTATGGTTTTCGAGTACTTTATACACCACTGTGCAGCAGCTAGAGTTCTTACTAGAACGAGGAAGTATGACCATATTAGCCCGGTTCTGTCAAAACTTGTTATTTATTTATTTACTTGTTATTTACCTATTAAAACATCATATACATTTTAAAATTTTGCTAATTACTTACAAAACACTAAATGGTTTAGCTCCCCAGTACTTGAGCAATATTTAAACGAAAGACTATAAGTCTTTCACGTCTATTGCAATCTCAAAATTCTGTCCAGTTGCTAATACCTAGAACAGTGGTTCTCAAACCTGTTCTGGAGTACCACCAGCCCTGCACATTTGTATGTCTCCCTATATCTGACACACCCATTTCAGGTCTTGCAGTCTCTACTAATGAGTTCATGAGTTGAATCAGGTGTGATAGATGAAGGAGACATACAAAATGTGCAGGGCTGGTGGTACTCCAGAACAGGTTGGAGAAACCACTGACCTAGAATATCAAAATCAACTGCAGGCAGTAGATCCTTTTCCTATTTAGTACCCAAACTCTGGAATAGTTTTTCTAGCCTTGTTCGGAAAGCAGACACACTGGCTGCGTCCGAAAACCTAGGTAGCTGTCTTGCTGCCTTGCTGTCTTATAAGAGAATGACTTGTACGGCAGCGTTTGTGCATGAAGGCACCTCACAAAACTGATTTCGGACAGACTTCTGATGCAGCGTAACAGTTTAATGATCTACGGCAATATAGCGCGAGCTTTGGTAAGAACTAAACAAATAATTAATCACTACAGTAGTAATTTCTCGATAGAAATGATATCAAAATTTAAATATGTTGGTCAAAATCGTACATTTATACACAAACTGATAGCAAACGCAACTTTCGGACGCCATCTTTATTTTTCTAGCTCAACTGTCACAGAATGGAAAGCACAGGATTGTGGGATATCAAAGGCAGCAAAGGATACATCTATGCTTCCTTCAAAAATCAATCTGAGGAAGGTATCTCAGGAAACAGGAAGTGAAGCTAACATTGGATTCGGACGTGCCTTCATGCCTTCCTACCTTGAAATGTGTCCTCAGAAGGCAGCATTTTCCAGTTTTTGGACGCAGCCACTTTCTCAGTTTAAATCTAGACTAAAAACACATCTCTTCAACCTGGCATACACACAACACATTATCAATTTCTATTAGTCAAATCAGTTAAAAGATAGTTAGGCTGCATAAATTAGGTCAACCAGAACTGGTAACACTTCCTATAACACCCAATGTACTTGTTACATCGTAATTAGAATGGCATCTACGCTAATATTAGTCTGTCTGTCTCATCCTGATTCCGATGTGGCCACAGTCAGCCAGATCTGGTCCATATCCAGATGGTGGACCTGCACCTATAGACATGACCTCGTCACAGCCCTGAATGTCAGCAGAGCAGGGGCGGATCTAGAAAATTATTTATAGGGTGGCAGAGGGGTGGCATGAGGTCTATGAGGGGTGGCAACACCAAATCAAGCACCCATGCATAGTTTTTGGAGATTTATGGCCTGACATACACAATTGTGTTCACAAACATTGCATTACCAAAATGAATAACAAGATTTCAATATCCATCATGGCACCAAGTAAAGGCACTATATGAAAAACATTAACAGACTTAAAATGAGTCTGACATTGTATCACTAAAGGAGATGAGCAGTTTTATTAATATTACACAGGTTACTTCGATGGCATAAATCACATGTTTTAGTGCAAGTTAAAGAACAACAAAAACTTGTTTTTTGCAAACAATTTTTGAGTTTCTGTTATTAACAGAGGTGGGAATGTCTGTGTGTGTTCACCCAAAACACCCTATCAACTACATACTCTAGACCCCAGCAATTGCAGCAAGAGCCTAGCAACAGATTCTCCTAGAAACCACCTAGCAACACTTTAGCAATCACCCAGAACATCTATATTCTGGCCTAACTCTAGTTGAAATGAAACAATTCAACATTTTCTTACAAACACAATGTCAAAACTATGCACCAATTTGTACAAACCTCAAACTTCCAGGTCAAAATAAAATGTTTTAGTCAAAAACTTATTCTTGTCTGACAAAATCAAACTTTGGCCTCAGATGACACACAAAACTTAACAAATACACAGACTACTGCACTGCCTAGTGAACACTAGTGAGATCAATTCATGTAACACTGTAACAAAAATACCGCTTACTGGGATTCAGGAATTATTTTGCAGCTCACTGTCTACTACACTATACAAAAATAAATTTACAGATACAGTAAAATACAGCAGTGAATTTTTTTTTTTTTTCATTTTACTATTGTAAATTGATCTGGCAGTAGATATGTATGAACTTGGTATGCAGCACAATACAGTATACTGTCAATTACAGTAAACTAAATTCAGCATCCTCTGCACATTTGGCCAAATTTTATTACAGTATCTAAGGTACTATAGGCAGTGTATTGGTCTTCTGACACAAGGCAGTCATTTCTCAGTTCTGCAAATTACAGTATAACAAATGGCTACAGAGAAAGTTGACAATCACAAGTTTGAGGGTGTACAACGTGCTACAGTTTACTGTACATAGTGAAATTTCCCTCATCTAAAGTACTGGTACTGTGTAAGTTTAAAACCCCTGTAAATTATTCATTCAGCTCTCTCAGATTTTGACTGGTGTGTCATCAGTTTTGCTACCTAATGTAGTCATTGTTAAACGTTTTGAGAAATGTGTCTTTGTTTTGAGAACTGATGGTTTGGGAAACTGGGCCAACTGAATCACTTATAATGTGTTAGCAATCGAGAAAAGCTAAAATACATTTAGATTCTTACCTAACTAGTTTCTGTGATCGGGATCTTCTTATTGATTTCATGTTACCGTTTCGTCGGATGGCAAAACGACCTTTATCCATGATGAAAGTGGAGTGGGCAGTCGATGAATCAGCTCGCAAAAAATTACGAAAATTCTAGGACTTCTGAGTTAGCCGAGAAGCAGTAATTTTCCGATTCACGAACAAATGGAAAACAATTCGTAAGTGAACTTGGCTGTGTTTTTGACTCCCAAAGAACCAGTCCATACATAAGAGTCATTTGTTAATGAAGATGACTACATTGGGCGCGCTGCGTTCGCGTGCAACCGTCATGCAGCTTATTGAAAGACGTGTTTTCTTGCCATTATTTTGCAATACGCTGTCTTTTTTATGTCATCACACTGAAGCGCCGCTGCTGAAAAGTAGTAGTACTTGAAACACTGCTAACATTTATATTTTATTCTCTGATAATTTTGGGGTGGCAGATGTGGTGGCAAAGCTTTTTCTTAGGGTGGCAGTTGCCACCCTGTGCCACCCCTGTAGATCCGCCCCTGCATCAGAGATTGTGTCAACTAGACAATCCCCTGTGAAGGCCTCATCGACACGACAGCCATCGGAACAGATCCTTTGCAAAACCCGTCTCCATTCTGGAGTGATAAAACTTCAACCAGATGGAACTGGATTAAATATTTTGAATGCTCCGAGATTGACTCCAATAACAATCTGACTTCTGAATTGACTGAATTGATATGATACCACATGAATCATAATCTTACAGCGTTCGTTTGTTGACCAGAGGAGAACTGGAACTTTGCCACCTGATGGAGTTTGGGTTTCTTGCCAGTGTTGCCTCTGGCTTGCTTAGTTGGGGACACCTACTTTTCAACAATATTATATAAATGAATATATATAGATGAAATGCACTAAATTAATAACTGATGTTTTTTACAATGGAACTAAATCAACACTGAACTGACTCAAACTGACACTATTTTCTTCTAGAATTGTGGTTCCGCTGAAAAATATTGAGAAGAGAAATCACAGGTAAAGTCACTAAAGTTATAAAGACTGCTTTCTGGAGTTCATTTCTCAAGTTGTACATCTGTTAAGCCTTTGCTCAAGCTACGCAATTGGTCAGAAAAGAATACTTTAAACAACACCTTATAAGACACAACTTACAAATGCATTGACTAAGCACTGTCATGTTAAACTGTCAATCTGAGATTTGAATCCATGATGGAAGGAAGTAGTTCAGAACAAAAGAGGGTTTTTAAAGACACTCTGTTTTTGATTCTTATTTATTTACAAACTTGTGCCGTTGAACTGTTGTATAAATGCAACATCACACTCGTAGAAATGCAATATGGCTCTATATCACTATGGCTGTGATTTGGCTGTGGCTAAGTGCCGTAGGCAATCACAGCCATGCTAATACAGAGCCACATCGCTAGTTATAGTATAGGATTTCAGTTAAATAAAAAATTTTGTTCTTTGCCCTTAGCCAAATTGATTTGCTATGTAATAAGTAGATTAATAAGATCAAAAATTGCCCATTTGATATACCCAAAATTAATTATGTCTCATTTTTAAACATACAAGAGCCAGCAGCAAATTCTCAAAGGACTGGCCGAGAAATAGCTGTTCTCGGCGGGTACATGAGCGCTAAATGGCCACTGACGGCCTAGAGCTATGTTTATATATAAGTCACATATGTGAGGTCTAAATAACTATAGTCTCACCTATAAACTACATGTAAAACTACATTCTGTGACACAACAGTAGTACTTATGCACTCTGCTCCAGTCCTTACTATTATAGCTGCACCTGCTTGAGTTTACCCCGCTGTGTGACCAAATAAAGTGTTGGATTTAAACTTACCTTCTTGTCCAGTGTGTATAGATCTTGACAGTATATCATTTAATCATATTAATCATTTACATGGTTTATATACATGATACATATTTTATACATGTTAGAGACTTTCTAATGTATAAACCATGAAAAATGTCTTGCTAAATATCCATGAATTATTAAATGAAGCCCAAACTGGTATATGTGGGGTAAAGTGTGTCAGTGACTCATAAAACAACATCAAATACTTTTATATTAGTCTCATTGTCAGTACTCTGTCTGAAATTAAGGGGGAAATTGTGTTCTGAATATTAAATATTTCCCTGTCTGTTTTGTGAGTCATTGTGAATAATTTGCAGAAAAGTAAGGGATCATACTGTAAATCGTTTACATATTCCCATCAACTTTCCCCTTTACACATGACAGCTTACCTCCTAACAAACTGTGTCATGGGACACAAAAGGCACTGCATTTGTGTCTGATGGGTAAAGCGGCAGCTCCATGTGTGTGAGCAGATGGCTCTCATGGAGAAGCGGATGATGACTTTGCTGACGTACAGATCCTGAGAATCGCACAAGTAGGAGGGATGCTGGACAGAAGAGAATCCACAGGACGCACTTGAAGAGCTCCGGTGCAAATGATTCTACTGCAAACCAGACATGACCTTTTTGCACTTCAGTTGTATTTTTGTGTTTGGCAAGCCATTAAATTTATATATAGTGGGGGTCACATTAAAATATGGGATTTTCATAAGCAGAAAGAAGTTAAATAAGAAAGGTTTCACAAAAACAAAGTTACAATATATTGCTGGTGATGCTATAAATAAGCCATAGTCTTTTGTAATATAGTGATTGTTTTCTTTTCATTTATTATCCAGCATATGAGGGAGTGGAAATACAATGTACATGGTCTGAACCACATCTTTGGCAATGCTAATTTGGTGATCTAAGTATGATTATGGCACCATCTAGTGGGTAAGATACTTACTGGCCTTTAATTCAGTGCTTTCAAGAAGACCAGTATTTGTGCTGTAGTAAATTTTCTCAGACTTTGCTGCAAAATTCTAGAGGTTTGTCATTTGGCCACAATATAGCAGATATGTTAAGTGGACAGAAATGTCTAAGTGGTGTCTACAGAGTAATATTGGGTTCATAGACAATATTGGAAAAAAAATTTGGTGCAGACCTGAGCTGTTGAAAAGAGATGGTCTTCGACCCTCCTTGGGTGGTGCCGCTCTTCTCTCTAGTAATATGGCACATAGTCTTAGAGTTGAAACTTGACTAACTGGGGCCCAGGTTAGGAAGCAAACAGACTGGCTAAACCGACCGTCTGCTAGCTGCTAACAGAAGTCAGATAAATCCCAACACATAGTGACTCTTTCAACTAGATATCATCATATAGAGACTGTGTCTGTTCCTTGAACTAGAAAATACAAAAAACTCCCTGACCCATTTAAGGGTAACAATTTTATTGATGCTAAAAAAAAACAGATATAATACAGATGAACAACTTTCAACAAAAGCACTTTAAATGATGTGATCACAGATAATATCCTAGATGTGCTGTGTCAGGCTGTAAAAAATTGCCAGGAATTTACAGAGTTAATTAAAGAGTATTATTTTACAATATATTACTGTAGTCAGAAATTTACAGTGAAATGCATGCGTGCTCATTTTCTTATGAATTACTGGTAATCAACAGCAAAATGATACTTAGTTCACAGTAATTTACTGCTCTTGTTTTACTGTGAATTCACATTATTAGGTTGTATTTAACCATGCCATTGTAAGAAATTATATTGTTTACCACTGACACAATATCTGAATCAACATGCACATTCCCAAATTTCTATATATCCTAATTATTGTTAATATGTAATTCATTATTTCCAAGAGCTCATTGCTACTACCTTCAATTAAACTGCTAACAGTGACTGTAAATTAAATTGCCTAAATTATTAGATTATTAGCTAACTGCATTCTCTAAATTGTATCGTGAAAAGTGCTATACAAATAAATGCGAAAATGTGACCACTGTTTTTGTTCCTTTTGCTTGGGATCTTGGACTTTGTATATTCATATTCAAATTTCTGATCTAGCCCATTCAGAAGTGTGATAAATGAAAACTTTGTTAAAACAATGACAAGCTGGAATATAAAATAAGCTATTTGGCTGATTTAAATTAGTCAAACTATTTGTCATGATCACCAGTGAGAGTGCCCGTGATTGCCACCAGAGGGCAATCCACCCCAGACTATTGCCACACCATCAAGGACTATATTTCCCATAATCCTTTGCCTGGACTCATCAGCACTCATTATGTTCAGCTGTTGCTCATAAACCTTGTTTAGGCCAGTCTATAAACCCTGTTCAATTTGTCATTCACTAAGAGGTTTTGTTAGTAGTTACACTGCAATTCTGAACGGTCTCCCTGGTTTCATGTCTCTTGGTTTTTTGGATTTCTTGCCTGTTTCTGGATTAAAGGATTAGTTCACGTTCACTTTCAAATTAAAATTTCCTGATAATTTACTCATCCCCATGTCATCCAAGATGTTCATGTCCTTCTTTCTTCAGTCGAAAAGAAATTAAGGTTTTTGATGAAAACATTCCAGGATTTTTCTCCTTATAGTGGACTTCAATGGAGCCCAAACGGTTGAAGGTCAAAATTAGTTTCATTGCAGCTTCAAAGTGTTCTACACGGTCCCAGACCAGGGATGGTTTCTTATCTAGAGAAACCATCACTCATTTTCTAAAAAAAAATTAAAAATACAGCCCTCCACAGGTCAAAGTTTGAACTAATTGTTATATACTTGCACTAGCATATTGTATGACAATTTAGTTCAAATCTTGACCTGTGGAGGGCAGTATTACACTTAGCAGTGTCTACACTGCTGGACTTCAAATAGAGAAGAAGAAGAGAGCTAGTTCAAGATGAGCATTCATGGTTAAAATGTATAAAATGTTTAAAAAAAATTTAGAAAATGAGCAATGGTTTTTCTAGATAAGACCATTATTTCTTGTCTGGGGTCACTGTAAACTGTAATTTTGACCTTCAACCGTTTGGGCTCCATTGAAGTCCATTATATGGAATGTTTTCATCAAAAACCTTAATTTTTTTCGACTGAAAAAAGAAAGACATGAACATCTTGGATGACATGGGGGTGACTAATTTATCAGGACATTTTAATTTGAAAGTGAACTAATCCTTTAACCTGTAAGGAACCCCCCATCGGCCCAAAAACGGAATCCGACGGCCTGGGCGAAGGTTAACGCTTGTATGCCTTTTCAGCGCCTCTGTGAAGTTCACTTAATTTCACTCGTTTAATCTGAATAACATTTGTTATGTATTAATTAAGGTATTTGATTATTCTGGGTATCTCATATTTTCAATTATTCAGTCACTTCGGCCGTTTAAGTTCTTTTCACAGTCACAAACTCACCAGTTCTGGTCTTAGTCAGAGGGTGCAGAGTTTACTAATGCATTTAAGTTGAACCGCCATATGCTTGTTCATACAAAAATACAGTTTTCTTAGTCACGAAACTGCAACTTGCTCAGCCAGTTGATAAACAAAAATCAAAAGGTCCCATGATGTGCAACATGCTCCTTTCATTGAGCCTTTAGTTTTAATCTATCCTGACGCAGATTTGCGGAAATATGGACTCCAATAATCTACCGGTCATAATGATTTCAGAAGAATCCAGAGTAAATCAAATATAACATTTTATTTGTCAAGTAAAAATGTCAATTTCATAGTTTTACAATTAGAAGCCAATTCAGAAATAATGAATGCATAACATCAATTGAAATGCATATACACAGTGGTGGACTAGTGTTTGAAGACACTTGTCCATCACTGCGTGGGGGTCTCTGGCTACAGAAAATCCCCCCTGACTGCTTTGCAATTTACCTTATATACCAGGACCAGAACAAAAGAGTTATAAATATTTATTACACCAACACCTGTTTTGGGGGAAGAGGAGTGGGTTTTCACAAAAGGCACCACCCAAAGATAGGACAGAATTTTCCTTAGTTTTCAATCTTCTTCATAATACCAGTGACTGCCGTGAAATTAAGACCATTTTACCAATCGCACTGAGACATTTAAAATGATACCAAACATTAAAAAGGGAAAAACAATATATACAAGTTACATTATACATCTTGAAGAAGTTTCAGAAGGTGTTGTGTGTGTGCGGAGGGGGGTTAGGGCAAGGCGTTGTCCTTTACTACTTCTTTGAGATCTTTTTCCAGATGAGTTTTATTGCTTTATTGCAGGATGCTTGATCTCTGTTTTTGTTTAGCAGGAAAATCAAGTCTTACAAACCTTTTGCCCATGTTCACTGCCTTGTTGTATGTTCGTTTATTTGGAACTGATTACCTATGTTTGACCCATTGCCTGTATTTTGGATTACGGTTCTGGATTGTACCAATAAAGCTGCATTTGGATCTTCAACCCTAAAGTCTCGGATCAGTTTCGTAACACTATTCTTAGCAGGATGATTTCATTTTAGCGTTATTTTAGCATGAAGCTTTACCAATATTTTGTTTCAAATTCATAACTGTTTGTAGATTGATCTTTTACAATGGCGAAGAAACTGCTGAGATTTATCTTTGAAAGGTGTGACATCATCTTGCAACACAAGACTTTTTCTTATAAGCATCACTTATGCACATACATCAATACTACAAAACACAACAATGGTGACACTAAACAAATAATAATAATAACAATAACAAAAATAAAGATAAACTCTGAAGATTACAAAATAAACCAACAACACAAACTGTTAAAAGTGAACCAAAAATAAGTTCCATATAAACTTAAAAACCAACAAATATAAAAAAAACTTTACAGCATAACCCATTCATGCTGCATTGCATGCTGGGTACCTTCATAATACATATGCACTGTAGAAATACAATATGATATTGTTGACAGTTGACAGTAATTTTTGTTTTCCAATACTGTAAACTCACAGTAAAACCAAGCTTTTTTACAGTACAATTGTAAAAACTTGACTGAAATTGTCAGTAAAATACTGTAGATTTTACAATAAATTTCAGAGAGTGCAGTTAGATACAAGAGAAGTCCTATTGTGAAATTACTGTGAAAGTAATGCAATTATTAATCTGGAATATACTGTAATTTGTGCAGATGATTACATTACTTTAAATGAGTCAACCCCCCAAGATTACTGTTATAAACATGAGCCTCATCTGAAAGGCAAAGGGGAAGGTGTTGCTGTAATTTATTGTAATATTTCCAGTATTACTCAGCGGTCAAGTTTTAAGTATAATTCTTTGGTTTTGGTGCTTTATGTAATGTTATCTAGAGTAAGTGATAAATTCCGTTTAACATTTGTACTGGCTACTGTGTACAGGCCACCAGGGCACCATACAGACTTATCAAAGAATTTGCTGATTTTCTTTTGGAATTAATACTGGCTGCCAGGGCCAACCTCTGACCAAAATAGTTGATAATGGTAAAACTATTCAAAAATAGCACCTAAGCCACATTACAGCCTAAACACAAATAGCAAAAGTAATTACATCTAGCATTCATCCACAAACTATTCAGTGAGCACTACCAAATGTGTTTATTTTACAGTGGATGACAGCAATCTTCCACTAAACTATGGCATGTTTCATGTTTTCATGAATGAAACTGAAAAATGTAGATCTTCTTTAAAGTGTATTTTACATAAAATGTTGCTATTTTAAATAAACCCATATATAAATATCATTACTGATTTAGACAAATACATTTTTAAAAAATACCATATATCCCCCCAAACCTGCACAACTGCAGAGTAAAAGCATTCATTAAAAAAGTGATATTACATGTCTTTAAAAAACTGATATGATTATGTTAGAAAATCACATTTTACTGTCTGGGGTCTCTGGAGACCTCAAACGTGAACAGCACATAAGGTTTATGGTAAAAAATAACTGCCGTTAATTAGCAAACGTTACTAGTATCATCTTACTTCTATGCAATTAGATAAACTGTTCATTCATTACATATCACTTTACCTCTGTCTTTATCCCCCTTTTCTTCCACTTCTCTTCTACTTTTTTCTCCCTGCACCAGAGGACTTTGGTCTTTTTGACATTGTCGGCTATCTATGGCAGACTATAATGCTAATTTCTGAATTAGGCAGAAATTAGGCTAATTTCTGAATCATCTGAATTAGGCCATCTGTCACAATAACTTTCACCGTGTCTACAAAAGACGCAAGCGGCCAGGCCTGGTTTTACAGGGGCTTAGCTCCCTCAAACGAAAGCAATGCTGTCTACACTGGATATGACACGACACAAAGCGACACAACAAATTCCTGAAGATTAAAATGATGACCCATTCTATTTCTAACATACTTTAAGCATTCGCTGGGTGGGGGAAAATTGATGCGCCGGGCTGAGATGAATTCGGTGACTAAGCAATGTAGTTAAGTTTTTGTGAGGGTTTTGCTTTTTTTATAATATTTCGAATTAATAGTAATAAAATAGAAGTGGTAAAATTAAAAACGTTTAAAAAATCACTCATTTTGGTGCCCCTAGCATTTGCCTATTCTGCCTATGCCCACGGGCTGGCCCTGCTGGTTGCAGACAAAGTTTTAATTGTTGGTGATTTTAAATTCTGCAGCAGAGTGATGAAATCTCAGATCATTATATAGTCTTGTGTACACTCCATTTAGCCAAGGCTACAAAACCAACTCTCTGTTACAAATACTATGTAATACTATGGTCCAAGTGCAAGTCTCACATGCCGCATATCATTTACATATGATGTCATCAATGAAAACCAAACAGATTTAATGTTATGGTATTAGCAGATAATATTATTATTAAATGTTGCACACACAGAAGAGGCAGTGTTTTCTGGTGGCACATACAGTATTTTTATTTCTGTCACACTCTGCAAAATCAACAAATACTGAGCTTTGAGGTTTCTGGAGTTTTGGTGTTGGAATTTGGTCCCATTCTTGCCTGATATAAGTTTCCAGCTGCTGAAGAGTTTGTGGTCATCTTTGATGTATTTTTCGTTTAATGATGCACCAAATGTTCTCTATAGTTGAAAGATCTGGACTGCAGGCAGGCCAATTCAGCACCCGGACTACGATGAAGCCATGCAGTTGTAATAGCTGCAGTATGTGGTTTTGCATTGTCCTGCTGAAATACACTGAAATAGACGTCATCTGGAAACCTTCATATACCTTTCAGCATTCATAGTGCCTTCCAAAACATGCACTTATGCATCCCCATACCATCAGAGATGCTGGATTTTGAACTGAATGCTGACTACACGCTGGAAGGTCTCCCTCCTCTTTAGGAGAATGTAAAATTTGGACTCATCTGACCATCAAACACTTTTCCACTTTGAAACAGTCCATTTTAAATGAGCCTTGGCCCATAGGACATGACGGTACTTCTGGACCATGTTAACATATGGCTTGCTTTTTGCATGATAGAGCTTTAGTTGGCATCTGCAGATGGCACGGCGGATTGTGTTTACCAACAGTGGTTTCTGGAAGTATTCCTGAGCCCATTTAGTAATGTCATTGACACAATCATGCCGATGAGTGATGCAGTGTCGTCTGAGGGCCCGAAGACCACGGGCATCCAATAAAGGTCTTCGGCCTTGTCCCTTACGCACAGAGATTTCTCCAGTTTCTCTGAATCTTACGATGATGTTATGCACTGTAGATGATGAGATTTGCAAAGCCTTTGCAATTTGATGTTGAGGAACATTGTTTTCCATAATCTTTTTACACACTCTTTCACAGATTGGAGAGCCTATGCCCATCTTTACTTCTGAGAGACTCTGCCTTTCAAAGACATCCCTTTTATAGCTGATCGTGTTACAGACCTGATATCATTTAACTTAATTAGTAGCTAGATGTTCTCCCAGCTGAATATTTTCAAAATTTCTTGCTTTTTCAGCCATTTGTTGCCCCTGTGCCAACTTTTTTGAGACCTGTAGCAGGCATCAAATTTGAAATGAGCTTATTTAGTGGATAAAAGTGTAAAATTTCTCAGTTTAAACATTTGTTATGTTATCTATGTTCTATTGTGTATAAAATATTGGCTCATGTGATTTGAAAGTATTTTAATTTTCATTTTATTAAAATTTAAAAAAAAAACGTTTCCAGAATTCAGGTTGTATTTGTTGTATATGTTGATTTCTTCATATCAAAATGAAACTCTTGTTCAATAAACTCACGCTACACAATTCCCTGATATACAGTATGTCACAGAAAATGAGAACAATGTATTCCATCAAATAAACTAACTTACTGACATTAGTATTACAGTACATACACAAAATGTATACAAGTACTTTAAGTAACTATTTAACTTCTCTTCAACAGCATCGTAACAGTCACCAAACAATGACAAAATGTTATATAGGTCACAAATGCCTTAAGTAAATGTTTCTCAACTCTTTTTATAAACAACATTGAACACATTCTAATTACAATCTCTGACGATATCAAGCATTCTGTCACATCGCAATCCCTCGCGCAGCATCCGCCAGCAGCCGCTGGTGTGCCGATGTGGTTATTTTTATCAATTTAAAATACAAGTACATCAAACATACACATCGAATTCACATGTCATTTGACATTGTAGTTTTTGCATATGCCAAGTACTTTACTACAGAGCAAACAAAGGCTGCCCATCTCGCTCATTGACAGCAACTGATTCTTCCATTCTTCTTACCTCCACTGTGCTGATGCTATGACTCTTCTTGTTTGCAATGTGTTACTTCATTGATATGTTCCTCGTTCTGTTTTTCTCCTCTAATAACAAATTTGTCCATTTTGATCCCTAAATTTACAAAAATAATGGCTACTATTGGAATTCTGCCAAAGCGCACTTGTAAGTGTTCGCTTGTAAGCAGGCTGCAGGTTGAGAACCACTGGCTTAGAAGATCTCAATGTTGCAACAGAAACTACCAACTCTCTCTTTTCCATCACTTTAGACATGGTTGCTCCTTTGTGCTTAAAGAAGATTAAGGAAAATAGTCAGATGCTGTGGTATAACAAGCTCGGGCCTTCAAGAGAGCTGCCTGAAAAATAGAGCGCAGCTGGAAGAAAACAAAACTAGGGGTATTTCATATTTCATGGAAGGAAAGTGTTTTTCTACAGAAAGGCTCAAAAACTGCTAGTCTGCTTACTTTTCGAGAAATAAAGTTTCAACTTCAGATGTTTCCAAACAGCACAGCAGTAATGACTTTATGAACTTCTTTACTTGCAAGATTGATAATAGAGAGAAGATTATAACCATACAACCATCTTCTACAGTATTGCATCATTCGTCATACTATAGACCCCCTGAGGAACAATTCCATTCATTCTTTATTATAGTAGAGGAAGAATTGTCTAAAACAGATAAATCATCATGTACATTAGACCCTATACCAATTAAGCTACTGAAAGAGATGCTTCCAGAGGTCATAGATCCTCTTGATATGATTAATTCTTAATATGATTAATTCTTAATATGATTAATTCTTAATATGATTAATATGATCCTCTTGATATGATTAATTCTTAATATGATTAATTCTTAATATGATTAATATGATCCTCTTAATATGATTAATTCATCATTGTCATTAGGATACATACCAAAAACTTTTAAGCTGGCTGTTATTAAATCTCTAATTAAAAAATGCAGTTAATAGTTACTTACAGACCAATCTCAAATCTACCTTTTCTGTCAAAAAGATTAGAAAGCATCACACCCATGCGTCATGCTGCCAATACTGAGCCGGCATTCGGACGTAAACATGGAAGCCTGCACTGTGTTCACTGAATCATAATCACACCATGTTCGTTCGTTGGCCAGAGGAGAACTAGCCCTCTGACTAAGCCTGGTTTCTCCAAAGGTTTTTTCTCCATTCTGTCACCTGATGGAGTTTGGGTTCCTTGCCACTGTCGACTCTGGCTTGCTTAGTTGGGGACACTTAATATTCAACGATACTATTTATCTGACTGTTCTGACAGTGTTATATGAGAACTGAACTGAGCTGGACGATGACTTTTTTTCTTTTTCCTTTTTTTTCCCAAACTGCTTTATAGATGAAATTAACTAATTTAATAATTTATGATCTATGCAACAGAACTGAATCAACACTGAACAACAGCCGAAATGCATAATTTTCCTGTTATCACTGTAAAGCTGCTTTGAAACAATCTTTATTGTACAAAGCACTATAAATAAAGGTGGCTTGACTTGAAATGTTAAAATGTAAAAATGAAGCAACTAATATACAAAATTATATTTGGATCCAATATAACTGCATCATATAATGCAATAATTGCATCTGTACAATTTTATTTAGCATTTTATAATATTTTATGCAACACAATAGTGTTATATTGAAAATTACATCATTAAACTCTTGAGATACTGAGAGGAAACCCTAGAGACTGTTGTGTTACCAAGCATCCGGAAACACCAGTCATTACAGGAGGGAAGTGCCAAATGCGTCTGCCACCAGCTTCAGTGAGAATATTTTGTACCCAGACTGAGGGCTCCCAGATGATCTGATAAACTCAGTACTGTGATCACTCATGTCTCAGAGAAAAAAAAAACTGTTGCCAGAGATGATAATATCCAGAAATTGGGTTAGTTAGTTATACAATGCATTACTAGGTAATTAATTACTTTTCCCTCAAAAACGTAAAGTAAGGGTTGTCTCTTAATTTTTCTGTATATTTACAGTTACTTTTGACGTAATCGCATTAAATAGCGTAGAACAATTTTATATAAACAATAGTTGGTAAAAGGGTTAGGTCATGCAAAAATGAAAATTCTGTCATTTATTACTCACCCTCATGTCGTTTCAAACCTGTAAGACTTTCGTTCATCTTCAGAACACAAATTAAAGGGGACTTATTATGCAAAATTCACTTTTGCATGGTGTTTGGACATAAATGTGTGTTGGCAGTGTGTGTACACAACCATCCTATTATGATAAAAATCCAACCACTCCTTTTTTTTAATCCCTATAAATCATAAGCAGTGTCTCAGAACAAGCCGTTTCCAGATCCCTGGCAGTTTGACGTCACAAAAGCCACAGTCCCCGCCCACAAATGTTGACAGACACTGCTGTTTTAACATAGAACCGCCCTGAGCGAGTTCACAGCTAGTTTACACAGTACGCCATTGCTGCACTGATGAGAACGTCTCCCAAGCGTTTTAATTGTTCTGTAGCTGGATGGATTAATCCACATAGCTCTCTCCATTTACTCCCTAAATCTGAGCCAATGAGAACGAGGTGGATTAATTTTGTTTTTGAAGAAAATGCTCCCTCAGCTCTGCCAAAATTTGTTTATGTCTGCGCGAATCATTTCACACCGGACTGCTTTGTGAACGAATGTCAATACAAAGGGACAATACAAAACATACAGTCTCCAGAGTGATACTGGATACGGCAGTAATGAAGGTTGGAGCACTTTATTACAGTTCATCGGAGTTGATTTCCGGATATAAAGTGTACCAGTTTATTAAGCATCACCTGAAAAGGCATAAGGTCTTTATATATTTGTTTACTGTTAGTTGTAACGAGTGTTTCTGTATACTTTGCTGTGTATCTTGATGATAATGCAAGGGAGAGAGAGAGAGAGAGAGTTTATGGATAATATTGTAATGCACACTTGCACTGTATTTTATTAAGCTCTTACAGTGATTTTCTAGAGTGAAGACAGACGCTTAATTTTTTGAGTGAAGTACAATAAATGTTATAAATCTCATTGGTAAACAGGCTTGTACTAATATAGTGGATAAAAACAAGAAGACAATATAAGTTATAACCGTAATTGAACTAAACTCTCCATGCAGCATGTATTCACAGTTTCTGACATTATAGTGCGTCCTGACTGAATCCTGACAGGAGAACACATAGGCTGTGAAGCTCCGCCCTCTTAGGCCGAGCGCAGCAGCCCATTTGCATTTAAAGGGCACACACTGAGACGGCGCATTTTTGCTCAACCCCAAAAAGTGGCAATTTTAACATGCTATAAAAAATTATTGGTGGGGTATTTTGAGCCAAAACTTCACATGCACACTCTGGGGACATCAGAGACTTATTTTACATCTTGTAAATGGGGGCATAATAGGTCCCCTTTAAGATCTTTTTAATGAAATCTGAGAGCTTTCTGTCCCTACATTGACAGCTACGCAAGTTACACAACTACCACTTTCAAGCCCCAAAAGTATTCCATGTGTTTTAACCTCAATTTTATTAAGCAACGTGGGGGATTTGTTTGCGCCGAAGGTCACAGGCGCCATCTTGTGTAACTCAACTGGGCGAAGATGATAACGGATTTAAAAAGTAAGCTAATTAGTAATAAGTAATGCAGTACTTTTTAGAAAGAGAAATTAGTACAGCAATCTAATTACACTGTTGAAGATGTAATTAGCAGCTAATTAATTAGTGTAACCAAAACTGGTTATAGTCTTATTTTCCACTCTTTTCTAAAGCAATTTGAGCTGGAATTTTTTTTGTTTGTTTGTTTGTTTTTTTACACAAAATACAAATTAAACATTGACAAAAAAAACAACTAACAAACTACAAGATCCCATTTTGTGAGCTGGAATCTTGAATGAAATTTGTTGTAAATGTATGTAATTATAACTAATTTAATAAAATAATTGATTCCGCTGAGGTTATATTAAACAACAGGGAGTTGCACTAAAATTTTCTCTGTTAGTTGCCATTAAAACTGTATTACATTTTTGAGAATTGGGTCTGTCAAACTAAAACCAGTAAAACCACATTCAAAAAATATGAGTCTGTTATAATGTTTTTTATGTAGGCCTATTGGTAAAGTGTTTTTCACTCATTTTAGATGGGAGCAAATTGCCACATTTATATCAGGGAAGCTGTCGTGTTTTTTATATGTTATAGCAGCGGTTCCCAAACTTTTTTTCCTGCGCACCCCCTTCTATGTCCCAACCGGGCTGGCGCACCCCCAATCCCCACTTCAAAAAAAAAAAAAAAAAAAAAAAAAGCAACAAAGCTTTGTTTTATCGCCATATAAAGACTCATGTTTAATCATGCGCAAATAACCAGAACACGCATGACAATAACAACATCAACAAAGTTTCAATATAATGCAACAAAGCTACGCACAAGCTTCCACTTTTAAGAGGACGAGTGACAGACACAGGCTTAGTAACAGAAAGCACGGTTATTTTCAGCCACGTAAAAGAAACATTGCAGCAATAGGCTAGCCTGCAGTGCATAAAAGAAGAGCAGTGCGTAGAACAGTGGTTCTCAACCTTTTTCCCAGTGGGCCGCACAATGGTCCAAGTGCAAGTCTCACGGGCCGATTATATAATTTACATATGACGTCACTAATGCAAACCAATCAGATTTAATGTTATGGTATTAGCAGATAATACTATTATTATACCTAGATGTTGCACACAATAAATAACAAATAAAAACTAACTTACTGACATTAGCTTTACAATAATAATCAGATAGTATTGCTCAATGAACACACAAACTGTGTATACAATCACTTTAAGTTGCTATTTAATTCTGTATGACTGTATGACTTTCTTCAACAGCATCGCAATAGCCACCAAACAATCACATAAACGCCTTAATAAGCAAATGTTACTCAGCTCTTTTTTACAAACAACACTACAAACAATCTCTGACGATATCAAGCATGATTCTGTCACGTCGCAATCCCTCGCGCAGCATCGGATCCGCGAGCGCGCGGCTGAGTTTGGCTCATTCCAGCCGCGGTGCGCTGATGCGGTTATTTTTACTGATTTAAAATACATCAAACACACACATCGAATTCACAGTTCAGTCTTTTGAAATTGTAGGTTTTGCTTGTCAAGTACTTTACTACAGAGCAAACAGGAAGGCGCTGCCCATCTCGCTCATTAACATTAAGAATCGCTGATTCTTCCATTCTTCTTACCTTTACTGCTGAGGCTGCGACTCTTCTTGTTTGCATGTGTTCCTTCTTTGTATGTTCCACATTTAGTTTTTCTCATCTAATAACAAATTTGAGCATTTTGAGGCTTAAATTTACAAAAATAATGGCAACTGTTTGAATTCTTCCAAAGCGCGCACCAGTAAGTGTTCGTTTCGTTAACTGAGTGATTTCGTCATTGCCTGATGTCTGAAAATAATAAATGCTCACCAAAATGATTTTATATGACAAATAAAGCATTATAGCTAATTTATATTTAGTTAATACACTAAAATTTAAATTTAAAAACAAAAATAAATTGTAATGCTATAATTTCATTTTTTAAATTGTGGTCGGCATATCGCGGGCCGCATTTACATTCGTGATGGACCGCAGGTTGAGCATAGACGAGAAGCAGCAGCTGTCTTCTTCTACGTTTATATCAAAAACTAATAAATTATAGTTTTTTATTTAAAATAAAAGCGATTACAAAGGACATGTTTACTGTTCGTGTTTTTTTTTTTGTATGGAAAAATCCCAGACCGCCATTACATTTTTCCTCTCGCGCACCCCCTGGCGGCAGCTCGCGTACCCCTGGGGGTGCGCGCACCACACTTTGGGAATCCCTG
Organism: Megalobrama amblycephala; assembly: GCF_018812025.1. Taxonomy (NCBI): domain Eukaryota; kingdom Metazoa; phylum Chordata; class Actinopteri; order Cypriniformes; family Xenocyprididae; genus Megalobrama; species Megalobrama amblycephala. The sequence continues at coordinate 6,327,054 of NC_063048.1, read as the reverse complement.
TTATATAGGCTAAAATTTAAAACAATGAATGGATATTTCTATATGTTGCTGTTTCATGACTTGTTCTTTGCTTCTTTTGCCACTGTAAAAATCGACTCAATAAAACTGTAGCAACAGATTACAAGCAATATTATTAATTAAAGTCAACATATAAAAATTGAGTTAGAATTAATCAAATGACCATTACCAAACACCATTACAAAAACACACAAATTGACATAAAAAGCAAAGAGTCAAACTGGCCAACTAAATAAAACACTGATCACCATAATAGTTATCAATAATGATATTTTTAATGAAATCTGAGAGGTTTATGTCACTCTATTGACAGACACAACTACCACTTTGACTCTTCAAAAAGTTCATAAACATTTTCAATAAAATCAGCATCAACATAAACCTCTTTGCTTCAGTGATTTTGCTTGTTATCATCAGTTGTCTTCAATGTTGGCAATAAAAAATAAAGAGTTTTTAATTCATCTTTGACGTCTGTCTGTTATTCAGATATTTTTGATTAAATTAAATTTTACTCATTTTAAATGGTTGACATCTAAGGAATTCATTTGATTATTTCTAACTCAATTCTATTTGTTGAATTTAATTAATAATATTGCTTGTAATCTGTTGCCAAAATTTAATGGATATAGCGTATTACTTTTTACAGTGTAGGCTATCATTTACTATAACAGACTATTTAATGGCAGATTCCCATTGTGGGAACTACTGCAAATAGTGTTGCCTTCAGGGAATGTTGTCAGAAAGGGTCAAATAACAACATCTTTTTCTTGAACATTAAAAGTGGAAAAGCATGTTTTTCTAGTCTTAGTCTCCTAATTAAATAGTACTACTTTATTAGGCTAAATATTGTTGGATAATATTAGTAATAATAATAAATATACAATTAAAAAGTATTAGTTTTATTAAATATTGTTTGACGATGACGATGAGGATAAAAATAATAGGCCTAATAATAAATAAAATGGTATTAGCTAATATTGTTTGATAATAATAATAATTTTAAAATAAATCGAATTGTTTTATTATTATTATTATTATTTCATTACCATTGATTCAGTATAACTGTATTGTTATTGAGTGTCACGGTGGGTGATTGCCCTCATCTTCATCATAATCACCATCTAATGTTGGTACTGTTGACTTTGCTGAAGGTTATTATAGATAACTGTCATAGCCCCATCGCGCTGATCCCGAGTCAGTGCGCCGCAGCGGCATTTCTCCTGCACATCCGGGTGTCGGCTCGACAGCGCAGACTCGTCGCGGTGATTGCAGCGCTCTGCGTTTCCGCGTTAGCAGTGGGGGAACCAGCCGAGGGGAGGGAACGGAACACAGCGAGATTGGCCAAATCTAACTGGATTACGCTGTCTGTGTCGCGATTAAAATGAAAAAGAAGTGACATTTTGATCCTCCGGCCTCGTTTAGGAAATGAGCATGGGATTATGACATTCGCTCGGGCACGAGACGGGATGACAACACTGCCTGACATGTGAGACATCAGGACGAATACAACTACAGTGCGCTTGTGTGGCTGTCTCCGCCACCTTCTGTTTATGCACATTTTGCATTCGTTTTGCATTTGCTGGAGGTAATATGAAGAAGTTTAATATCAGGAAGGTGTTGGACGGCTTGACTGCGGCGTCCTCTTCCTCCTCCGCCGCTGCCGCCGCGTCCCTTCAGTCGGGAAACAGGGAGAATGACATGATTCAGGAGACCCTGCAGTCAGAGCATTTCCAGCTCTGCAAGGTGGGATTAGTTACTGTGATCTCATTCAGGGGGGGTGAGTGTGGATGTGAGTGGCGCCAACTCGCCTCAATATTCTAATCATATTTTAATTCGCATATAAGAGCAGCTCGCCAGCGATCGATGGTTTTCAACTCAGTCGGTTAAATCACCCCATACTCGTTTTTAACAGTCACCGACTGGAATAATCATCCACAGGTCGGTTCATCGAGATAAATCACGTCCGAATTGACAGTTGACTGATCGGTGGGGGTTATTTTAAGACGAATTCATTTACTCTTCAATCACTTTTGGAACAGAGAAACTGATTAGTTAGTATGAGGTAAAATGAGTCATTTTGAATGACGGACTAATTTCTGTCATACCGGAAGGCGTGTCAGAAATACTTGTGTTTAATATCTTGTCTAGCAATTTAATTCGGATTTTAAAACAGAATGGCCGCTTTACTAGTGTGAATGGATGGTTTACGTTCTAGTTCGCTGCCTGTTGAAAATTGTAGTAGCCAAACTAATAATACAAATAAAGTAGTATTTAAATATTATAAATTATTAATTAAAAAAAAAATATATTGTTTGATAACATAATAATAAATTAAATAAATTAATTTTTTTAAAGGTGCTATATGTAATATTTTTGCAGTAAAATATCAAAAAACCACTAGGCCAGTGTTATATATTTTGTTCACTAACAACATGTTTAATGTTAGTGTTAATGTATAAATGTTTCCAACTATTTGTAAATTGTGAGAAAATTGCAATTTTAACCAAGGCTCCAGGATGTGTGAGGAGTCGGCTGTCAATTGTGTCATACCATTTTATTTTTTAGAAACCATGGAAACACCAAAGACTCTTTAATATTTACATGTTTTAATAGACAAGGGAACAACTGTTTTGATATATTTATAGACAGAAAACTAATTATTGTTATATCCGGTTGTTAAGTCTGACGTCACGCGGCAGCGCTTCCAGGTCCAAACGCTCTATCTCATACCACAAGAAAACAACAAATGGTGCTGATATACATACACGATGTGGTGTAATACTACAAAAAATATATAATTATAACCTTTATCTCCATACCAAAATTCCAGATGGCCAGACAATGATTCATCTTTTATAAATCGTTAAAATATTAATATCTGTGACGCTGTGAGCACGGAGACTGTTGTGTAGACTGTAAGTATTTAAAATGTTTAAATTTTTAAAATGATTTATGTTTAATATGAATAAATAGCGCTCATAAACGGCCGTCGATGGCATTCTCAAGTGAAACGAGTTGAGGCTTGGACCCGGAAACGGCGTTCCTTACGTCACGACTTAACAAGCGGATAGCTCAACACGTTTAATCTTATTGTTTAAATCTAATTTTCTTGATTTTTTGCGAGTACCATGCTTTACCATGCCTCCGAGAAAAACACTATTTTGTCAAGTAGCTAACATAGCATAATCAGATGCAGCTTTATTTTTATTAACAGTAATACATAATTTTCTCCATCATACAATACGTTTTAAAATTAATCGCATGCCATTTGTCAACACAAGCCATCCAGCATTTAATATGATATTCTAAAATCGATCTATCTTACTGCAGTGTGTCTCCAACAAGTGTCTCACAGCAGTCGCCGAGCGAATGCACAGAGTAACATTGTAACATTTTCAACACACTCAAATGTTAACAGAGCTGTGTTACCTCATACTCATGACCGGAATAGCGGCAGCAACGCCGGTGACTGTGTCATAATAAACGTTCCACTGCTCGCTCCTGCTCTGCTTCATACTACAGTAACATTAATAATCACATCCATGAACATGATTTCTTCCCGAGTCCTATCCTGATTCTTTTCTTATCCACCGTTCGTTGAGGTGAAGACCACATGTCTCAAGATTCCGCTCTCAAACGTGGCGTCATGAAGCTACGCCTTTGTTTTGAATATGCCTCTAGCGACCTCTAGCGGACAGAAAATTTTACATATTGCACCTTTAAATATTGTTTGATATTATTATTATTATTACAATGATTAATAGTAACAATAATAATAAAAATACTAAATTTTAAATAATACTTGATACCATTTATTTATTGATATTGATTCAATATTCAAGATTTGTTACTGTGAAAAGTCATCACGATGAGTGATAGTGGATCTTCATCATAATCATCCTATAATGATGGTACTGTTGATTTTCTGAAGGTTATTATGAAACAAGGGAAGCTGATTCAAGTAGATTCAAGGTAGAATGATGGACTAATTTCTGTCATACTCGTCTGTCAAGAAATAGCCTACCTCTCTTGTCTGTTTTAGAACACCTCCTTTACTAGTGTGAATGGATGCTGGTTGTTAAAAAACTTAGCTTAAGGGTTCATCCCTGAGATAAGTCCATTTAAAGTGACCACACTTTAGGGTGACCATACTTTGGAAAAACGGGGGACATTTTCTTGTTCAGTAGTCAAAATATTTAAATGTTTTTTGTTCCATTTACTATTATTTTACTATTAAAATTTTTATGATGTTTGTGGGTCAGACTGACCCTAACTGGCTTTATTACAATTCACTAAAAATCACACTATGAAAAATAGTCAGTGGTAGCTATTGCAAATAGGAAACTGGTTAAAACAGTATTGGGTCATTCTGTATCAACTCAACAGGGACCTCTGGGTCAAAATGACCTAAAATTACAATAGGACTATTAAGATACCACTTAAGATACCTCCTCTCTACAAAATAGTGGATTACTCAGTAAATATACATTCATGGCATTTAATATTTTGGCTTTTATCACTATTTATGTATGTCTTTCTTCAGAAAAAATGTTAACAAAATCAAAAATTTGAGCCGGAGAAGTTTCTGAAATGAGTTTCTGAATTGATTTGACACAGAATAACCCTATTATAATAGAATTATGACTTTACAAAAACACATAATAATGTAGTAAATATGATAACTAAAACTATTTAACAAAGATATATATTTTATAACATTTTCTAATTATATTATAGTATTTTCATTTTCATAAACTGTAAATATACTTTATATGACAACTTTTTAACTCTTCAAATGTTGTGTACGCATTTGCGAATTGCAGCGTTGACTGTTTAAAATTGTGTGCAAAAGTATCCCGCTCCCTGTTCAAACCCTGTTATATAGTACACACAAACAGTATTACTTTAACATTAGTTAACACGTCACTACTTTGAAACTGATAATGGTGGAAAAGTTCTTATCGCTAATAAAAAGAAAGGCCTTGCTGACTTTCAATGATTTGTGTTTTGAATTGGAATGAATTATTATTCCTTGTTTGTATTCCTCAACTTGGCTTATTGATATATTGTTCCCTTTTGTTTTTCTTTGATCAATCTACCTCATGTATATTGACATACTCAAAGTATCTCATGATGAGTATGCACCGACCTCAGGATGTTTATACAAATGTACTGTTTAATTAATATCGTCTTTTCTTTGTTCAAGTCTTTAAGAGATTATTTTGCTATGAATGTTTGACATGGAATGATGTTATCTGCCCTGCATATTTTCCAAAGGAAAAATTAAAATATGAAAATTATTGTTATTTACTGACCTTCATGTAGTATTTCCAATGGAACACCATGTTTTTCCATGTAATAACGTCTGTAAATCTCATTAAAAGCATGGTAAAAGCCCTTCATATTCTAGTCTTCTGAGGCTGTGTGAGGGACAGATTGTAATATAGGATATTTCCTGAAAATATCAGCTTTCAAATTTTATATCCTTTGAATTGGTGCATTGTGTTTGGTCACACGGAAGATTATCAGCAAATAACAACTTACATTTCTGTCAGTTTCTCTTTAAAGTGGCTTCAGAAGAATTCAAATATAGTGCACTTGATAGACGTTGACAGGTTTAGATGCAAGAACTTTCATTTTTGTGTGAACTATTCCTTTAAGAACACCATTGTCATGTTTGTAGTTTAATGCAAATCCTGTTCTGCTTCACAGACACTGCGACATGGCTTTCCCTATCAACCCTCTTCCATGGCTTTTGACCCAGTACAGAAAATTCTGGCTATTGGCACACAGAGCGGAGCCCTAAGACTGTATCCTTTTTTTATGAAGAGCTGGCAACCTAGCTAGCCTAACTTACTTAGGAAAAATAAGTGTCAAATGTGGATGTGTTGTTTGTCCTCCCACCCTTCTGTGTTGGAAGTATTGTTGCACATAGTAATTGACTTGTTCAAAGCATGTGCAGCTCTTTTTTTCCTAACCTCCACACAAACATTTGATTATGTAAGTTGCAAAATACAAGTAACAACATCCTCTGGCAAATCCGCTTCTAAGAGCCTTTCTGTTCCCCCAGGAGATATGAATATTTACCCTAGAGAACCATCATTGGAGCTACAGGCTCAACACAACTAAAGGAAAACTAAAGGAAAAACACCCAAGCTTGTGGGAAAATTGGCATGAAGATGATTAAAACATGCCTAGAAATCAACATGCTTAGTATTATTGATTGATTGACTGATTTGATGTGAAGGCAGGAATATGACATTAAGGCAATATGATATTTATAATATGATAATGATATTTTATTTGGGTAAAACGCCCTTAACTGTAGTAAATCCATGTAGCTTGTTGCTTTTATAATGTTAACAAAGGAGTTTCACACTTTAATATTCAGACAAGTAGGCAGAGTTATTGACCACCAATGGTGAAATTCTCAGATATGAAATGGCCTGGCCGATGCATGGAGTACCTCCATTGCTTGACTAAAATGCAAAATAAATATATAAACATTGAGCGTTTCAAAAGTGGTGCTTCATATGCTCAGTCATCAGTGAGAAGGTCAGTTGATTCCAGGCGGTAAAAATCAAAGGAGCCCGTTTCTCACAGAGTCATGTATACGAGCAGCCTCATTTCAGAGGCACATTTCCTAGAAGCAGGGTCTTTATTCCTAGAGGAGCTGCGCTCATTAATGATATCCACTGTGGCATGAGCAGCTCTGTTGCCATATGTTGCAGAGCTCGTCTCATCATTGGTGCTGCCGACTATCTGCCAGAATGCCACCTTGCACGTGCTGGAAACATCGCCGGTCCTGCTGGGCACGTCTGTTAGAGCCACACACACTCAGCCAAGCTGCTCCAGCTTATTTAGTCCAATTTAGTGTTTTCACCTTCAGATATATACCACACCATTATTTCTGTCAAAGGAAACATGGCTATAGCTGGGTGGTGTATACTGTGCAACGGAAGACGTTTGTTAACTGGTTGAGATTCTGTACCACTCTTGTGGCTTAAAGGGATAGTTCACCCAAAAATGAAAATTTGATGTTTTTCTGCTTACCCCCAGGGCATCCAAGACATAGGTGACTTCAGTAGAACACAAATGATGATTTTTAACTCCAACCGTTGCGGTCTGTCAGTCGTATAATGCATGTCAATGGGAACTTCGTCTATAAGAGTAAAAAAAAAAACATGCACAGACAAATCCAAATTAAACCCTGCGGCTCGTGACGACACATTGATGTCCTAAGACATGAAACGATCGGTTTGTGTGAGAAACCGAACAGTATTTATATCATTTTTTACCTCTAATACACCACTATGTCCAACTGCCTTGAGCATCCGGTGTGTGACGTCTGAAAACGCGCTCTGATGACGGAAGTGATCTCTCGCGCTTATACTTCAATGAATGCGAGACATCACTTCTGTTGTCAGAGCGCGATCAGACCTCACTAACCGGATGCTCAAGGCAGTTGGACATAGTGGTGTATTAGAGGTAAAAAATGATATAAATACTCTTCGGTTTCTCGCACAAACCGATCGTTTCGTTTAATTTGGATTTGTCTGTGCATGTTTTTTTTTTTTACTCTTGTAGACGAAGTTCCCATTGTCATGCATTATACGGCTGACAGGTTGCAACGGTTGGAGTTAAAAATCATCATTTGTGTTCTACTGAAGAAACAAAGTCACCTACATCTTGGATGCCCTGGGGGTAAGCAGATAAACATCAAATTTTCATTTTTGGGTGAACTATCCCTTTAATATCTATTTTAGTGTACATCTTATGTTCTGTAATTGGTCACACAAAATTTTGACCTTTTTTCCCACTTCACTTCATTTTTTAATTGCTGTGCAGTGTGATAAATAAATTAAAACATTTCTTGAGTTTATCATTAAAATAGTTCTGGAGTATAGCATGTCTAATTCCCAAACATATTTGTGTGTTCTTCATACCTCGTACAAGTAAACATTTTGTGCTTTTATTTTTGTTCATCATTTTTATTTTAATCGTTTTAATTTCTGCTTTAAAATCGTAAGCAATCAGTTGTTTTACGTTTAGAATGTAATGTTTGTATTTGAACCCTTTTTTGCTTATAAGGAACTGCTCGTTTTTAAATCTTCTCGGTATACTGACATTATTTTGTTATAATATCTGTTTCAAACATTACAATGCTCATGATAACTTTTGTTAACGCTACAATAAGTAAATCCACTTCATCAGCTAACTACTCTTCTACAGCAATGCCATAGAAATATACACAGCTACCGCAAAAACTGAAGTTAACCCTTTAAAGGATTAGTCCACTTTCAAATAAAATTTTCCTGATAATTTACTCACCCCCCTGTCATCCTAGATGTTCATGTCTTTCTTTCTTCAGTCGAAAAGAAATTTTTTTGATGAAAACATTCCAGGATTATTCTCCTTATAGTGGACTTCAATGGCCTCCAAACATGCTTCCGCGTTCGTCATAGATTTTGTTAACGAAATTAACACTACTTCCAACCATTTTGTTCAACTCTTAATGAGTGCTGAGTCATCCCACTAAAACAAAGAGTACCGCTCGCAGGCGCCACTTAGCTACAAAAAAATTAATAATCAGATTTTTCAAAACTACTGCCTTGATCAACACACAATAGGTCATTTGAAAGTTTACAGTCTGAACTTTACAATGAATGTAGCCAATTTGATTAACTCCTAAGTAGTGCTGAGTTATTTGCTGAAAAATTAAAAAAAGTTTTCATAATTTATAAAATATTTTTTGTACTATGTACTGCCGTGTCAGAAACATCATACAGCTCAGATAGCCATGTGTCATTTGAAATTTCTCGCGGAGTAGAATACAACAAGCATAATTGCTTTGACTAAATTTGAATGAGCTTTTGTACGTGAAGCCTCGCAAGACCCATATGTAAATATTATACCAATGCTGCATTTGTCACGTTTTCGCTCGTAACTTCAAGAAACATGCTCAGATTGTGGAAATATGCACATCATTATTTACAGCACATACTCTTGATTAAAATTAGTCCAAACATAATACAATGAGTCGATCATGAGATATTCCTGACGGAATTACGACACATAAAACCCCACAGGTGCACAGACGCTGGCTAAAAACAGCTTTCATGTGGCATTTTCAATTAGAACTTCAAGAAACATGCATAGATCGTAGAAAAATGGTTCATCATTACTTATAGTGGATGCTCCTGATTGAAATGAGTCCAAAATAAACATAATCCCCTTATTCCTTATGGAGGAATAATTTTAAAAATGCCCATTGGGGGTGTCAAGGACTAAACAAACCTTGGTTCCAAATGCTGTAACTTTTGATTACTTTATGCTGTCACCACAAAATTTGGTCCAGATGCAGCTCACATGTAGGGGAACTTCCAAAAAGAGTTGTCCTCCTACCTTATTTCTTTCCTGAGTTATTACATGTCAAATAAGAAATGATGTAAAATTACAATAAAAAAATAATATATTTTTTGTATTTTATTAGCAGTTCCTCAGCATGAGAATGGCCAAATGTAATAAAATAATTTAATATTTTCCTCTTAAAATTTAAAAAAGTTTTCTATCAATCGATACCTAGTTATGAATCTTTACTTTTGTGTATGTCACTCAGAAAAAACAACTTTAAAAATACCTTCAGGGCTTACACAAAATTCACAAAAGACAGCTATGGTCTGGTTTCTCTGGTGCATATGGTCTGTATAATATGAGTTATACCACCCACCCCTACTAAAAAGGCTGCAAGGCCAGACGTGGTGTTGTCAGATTTTAGTTTTGAGAGTGGGAGTGCACTGGTATTGTGCTTTTGTAATGGAGTACAGTAGATGGTCCATGACTTGACTGTATCAATGGCATTTTGTCAATGTAGAAAGTCACAAGCCACCCACCAGGTCAGTCTTCACTGCTGTGAAGAGTTGAGTTGATTGGCTCAGTTCTCATGCTCAGCTGTTGCCTGGATGTGTTAATGTGCAGCAAGAGCTGATGGGCTTACTGTCATTCAGTCGATTGGGCTATTTATCAAAAGACAGGATGTATCGATTTGCCTCATTGGCCCCAGCATTGGGGAACACCGGCACAGCTCAGCAGACACAAACTCAATGTGGTGTTTACTAACAGTAAATATCTAATTTTACATGATTGGTCCCTTGTGTCTCAATCTGTGTGTTCATATAGAAGCCTTGCAAGACATCCAGGAGGTTTGGTGGAGTTTCAGCTGTCTTGGCTTTCTTATAAATACTAGCAGTTTAAGATGTTTGGCAGCATAAAAACAGTGAAGCGCACTTTAATATGCAGTCTCGTTGCTGCTTGGTAGTGTTTTTACAAACTGCAGCACTAAGGAGCAAACATTTTTTAAGTTTTATGCATGAATAATTTACAAATTGATTCTTGTTGAAAGCTTTTTGTTCTGATTATACTATGTGATCTGATAAAGTTTTGTGCATGCTAAAACAAAGACTTTAGTGTTTCTTAAACACGCTCATTGGCAGTATAATCGATTAAGCTTTTAAGTTTAATGGATATTTTTTCTTTATGAAATCTAAATCTTTTGTGTTTAACACAAAAAGATTTGTGCAAAACTTGAGCCTGAGTCTGATTCAGGCTTCACATTTTGTGAAACCCTCTTTTGCATTTGTGGATAGAAACACCACAAACCACTGTGGTTTACCAAATGAGGAAGTTCGTTTTAGAATGCAACTTCTTTCATCTTTTTTTTTTGCAGCCGTGTCACTAAAGACGAGTACTGCATAATGTTGTAAGAACTTTAACCAGTCAGGTGATGCTTTCATAGGGTTAAAAAGCTTGTGACTAGCTTACTGAGCCAGGTCATTCCTCATACATGGGTTCTTGATTAATTTTGGAAGACCTAAAGTGTACATTAGTGTACAAGTGTATGAATGGTGCAGTTTGTCTCTGCTGTTGTGGGTTATAAGTATAAGTGTTTGTAAGGCCAAATGTTACAATTTATAGTCCATACTTGGATAAAAATATTCAATACACCAAAATGCAAAATATTAAACTTTGGTGTGTAACTTAGTCTGCATTTTTGTCCTGCAGACATAAATGATATCTCAAATCAGGTGACTTGTGTAAAGGAATCTTTACAAATTTGCTCAGGATGTAAACTTCCATCATTCATGTTTGTTTATTCAGTATTACTCATTTAATAATGCTTTCATCTCCCAACAAGAATGCTTTGTTGTTGATCAGCAACTGAAGCATGAGCTGTTAAAGCTCCGCCCTCTTTTGGAAAGCGGGCTAGGAGTAGCAGCTCATTTGCATTTAAAGGGACACACAAAAAAATGGCGTGTTTTTTGCTCACACCCAAATAGGGGCAAATTTGATAAGCTATAATAAATAATCTGTGGGATATTTCATACTGAAACTTCATGGACACATTATGTGGTCACCAGAGACTTATACAAACCGATTCCAAAAAAGTTGGGACACTGTACAAATTGTGAATAAAAACGGAATGCAATAATTTACAAATCTCATAAACTTATATTTTATTCACAATAGAATATAGATAACATATAAAATGTTGAAAGTGAGCCATTTTGAAATGTCATGCCAAATATTGGCTCATTTTGGATTTCATGAGAGCTACACATTCCAAAAAAGTTGGGACAGGTAGCAATAAGAGGCTGGAAAAGTTAAATGTACATATAAGGAACAGCTGGAGGACCAATTTGCAACTTATTAGGTCAATTGGCAACATGATTGGGTATAGAAAGAGCCTCTCAGAGTGCCAGTGTCTCTCAGAAGTCAAGATGTGCAGAGGATCACCAATTCCCCCAATGCTGCGGCGAAAAATAGTGGAGCAATATCAGAAGAGTTTTTCAGAGAAAAATTGCAAAGAGTTTGAAGTTATCATCATCTACAGTGCATAATATCATCCAACGATTCAGAGAATCTGGAACAATCTCTGTGCGTAAGGGTCAAGGCCAGAAAACCATACTGGATGCTCGTGATCTTCGGGCCCTTAGACGGCACTGCATCACATACAGGAATGCTACTGTAATGGAAATCACAACATGGGCTCAGGAATACTTCCAGAAAACATTGTCGGTGAACACAATCCACCGTGCCATTCGCCGTTGCCGGCTAAAACTCTATAGGTCAAAAAAGAAGCCATATCTAAAAATTATCCAGAAGCACAGGCGTTTTCTCTGGGCCAAGGCTCATTTAAAATGGACTGTGGCAAAGTGGAAAACTGTTCTGTGGTCAGACGAATCAAACTTTGAAGTTCTTTTTGGAAAACTGGGACGCCATGACATCCGGACTAAAGAGGACAAGGACAACCCAAGTTGTTATCAGTGCTCAGTTCAGAAGCCTGCATCTCTGATGGTATGGGGTTGCATGAGTGCATGTGGCATGGGCAGCTTACACATCTGGAAAGGCACCATCAATGCTGAAAGGTATATCCAAGTTCTAGAACAACATATGCTCCCATCCAGACGTCGTCTCTTTCAGGGAAGACCTTGCATTTTCCAACATGACAATGCCAGACCACATACTGCATCAATTACAACATCATGGCTGCGTAGAAGAAGGATCCGGGTACTGAAATGGCCAGCCTGCAGTCCAGATCTTTCACCCATAGAAAACATTTGGCGCATCATAAAGAGGAAGATGTGACAAAGAAAACCTAAGACAGTTGAGCAACTAGAAGCCTGTATTAGACAAGAATGGGACAACATTCCTATTCCTAAACTTGAGCAACTTGTCTCCTCAGTCCCCAGACGTTTGCAGACTGTTATAAAAAGAAGAGGGGATGCCACACAGTGGTAAACATGGCCTTGTCCCAACTTTTTTGAGATGTGTTGATGCCAATCAACACATCTCAACTTATCAACTTATTTTTCCCTTAAAATGATACATTTTCTCGGTTTAAACATTTGATATGTCATCTATGTTGTATTCTGAATAAAATATTGAAATTTGAAACTTCCACATCATTGCATTCTGTTTTTATTCACAATTTGTACAGTGTCCCAACTTTTTTGGAATCGGGTTTGGATTACATCTTGTGAAAAGGGGCATAATAGGTCCCCTTTAATATACAGCAGTAAATTAAACCACTTAAGTGGAGTAAGAAATGTTGAGAAACGTATCTGAATGAGGAAGTGCCATCCAGGAACTGTGTGCTGAAACCTGATATCATCTTCAGTTCTCTTCATGCTTATTTACAATTCATGCTTGAAGAATTTTTTATTAGGCTTCAGCATGGTATAAATTGAATTGATTAGTACTATTTTTAGTATCATCAGTGCTGTTTCAGTGTTGATTGCCCTGTGATCTATGACCCTCTCCTCTCTGCTCCTCTTGTACGCTGCTGTTGGCAGCATCCGACTCCAAGTGCTTTAAATAACAGCCATTTGAGACTCCTCCAGTTTGTTTAAGGCACCCAGGGCCTGTTTGATTACTGTTCTTAATCTTGTTTGGACAGATCCTATCTCTACTTTATCACTCTGAAGCCTACTAATGGCTCAAGTTCGACTTGAACAGGGAGGCAGAGTGCAAGCCGTGGAGTCAAATAGCTCTATAATTTTATGTGTTTTTTTTTTTTCATTGCGCAAAGAGCTTGTGTGTGCTAAGAGTGTGCTATGTGTATATCTGTTTTCAGCAGCATGTTGAAGGATGCAAGATTCTGCTGTAGATTGGAGGATATTAGATATTAATATTTTTATTATCTATCTAGCAGTGTCCTAGCAACCAGTCAGAGCACCATAACAGCTACCTAAAAATGCCATTATGTATCTGTCTGTCTCTATATTATTAGCAATGCCCTAGCAACTGCCTATCAACACCTTAGAAACCAGAACACCTTAACATCTACCTAACAACACCCTAGCAACCACCTAGCAGCACTGTGGGGGAAAAAAAAAATAGCAACCACAACTCTTTCAACCAAATTTCATGAGAGGCGACTACAAAATGTATTTTTTAGCCGAAGTTCTTGTTGACAGAACTGTCACTGTCCTGATCGGAACAGTGCTTCGTTGTCATGAAAGTTTATCATTTTGCAAGTTATTAAGCCAATTTTTGTGTGTGCCCACATATGAGGGCTTGTCCAGAAAACCTTGTCTGACAAATTGAGCTCTTTTTCACATCTTTTCTATTGTTTATTTGTGCTATTGTTTGTAGTTTGATTATTTGACCTTATTTTATTGTAGAGTGTTTACTTGACTTGAATAGTGTTTGAAATGTATATATGTATATGTATGTATGTATATGGTGAGTTTCAGTGTGTCCATAGAGGGTTAAACCACCTATCAGCATCCTTGCAACACTTAGCAATGCTATTATCTGTCTGTCTGTCTTTCTCACTGAGCTGTGTATAACCTCCAAACTTCAGCTTCCAGGCAAGACTTTGTTAAACCAACAATCAAAATTTGTCTTAATGAACTTGCTTTCAGTTTCAGTTAGTAGATTGTGTTTTTCATTAGATATATTCAAGTCTTCTTTAATGAACTAATCAAGTGTTCTTGGCCAGAGAGGCAGAATTTTAATTATGCTCTAATGAGTTTTATTATAGATGTACAACTTCATGCTGTGCAAAACCTACGTGTGTGTGGATAGTTCTCTGACTAGTCACCTTGACTCGTCAGTATTCATATCTACTCGCTGTTTTGCTCTTCTCCTCCTTGTTCTCTCTTTTTTAGAGCTGCCTTGTTGGCACTGTTCAGTTTCCAGTAACAAATGTCAGCAGGGACCGTTGACAAGTTTGTCTGCTTCAGCTGCATTGTAATCTTTTGCACTTGAGGCCTGTATTATTAGGGCATATAGTATGACAGCACCTTATCAGATTGCACGTCTGTTTGCTCTCAGCGGAAGCCCCTGTTGTTTGAAGTGAGTCATCCATTGTGGTCAGCAATATGACGCTTTAGAAAGTAAAACTTTTGTGTGGATTTCACATCTGAAATGTTAGCACAGGGCTTTGTTCATTTGTACTTTATTGCACTTAAACCGTGTTGCATGTAAATATCAAACGTTAATCAGAAGGATTTTAGGGTGAATCTCATGAAACCTGTCAAGAACACATATTTTACCCTCAAATCAAGAAAGAAAGAAGTCTGCTGATCATTGTCGGGGTGAATATTGTTGTACTGCCTTAGATTCTTTTGATATAAATCAACATAGATTCTTTTACAGTGATGTTTTACATTTTATTAATTACTTTTGAGAAATTGTCATGAAAACAAATGTCACAATGCAAAAAAGATTGAGACGGCAATGGAAAAGTTAAAGAATGTGTACAGAAGAGCACCTAGGCTGTTTTATACAGATGATACACCATAGATCAGCAAAGTTGTGCACTACATGACAGCAATTTTTGTGTTTACTCATTTTAAAGTGTCTCTAGTCTTGAACCCAGCTGGAATTTTTGTTCCAGGTCCTGGCATTTGCACACATAAACATCTTTTCCAGCATTCATCTCAAGCCTGTGTTTAGTGGAAGGTCTGTTTTAGGTTAGTCTCACAAGCCAGCCTATGGTGTATTCTGGCCAAGAACTGCCCACTTAGACAGAAAGGGACCATCTGACTGACATTTAACACAACCAGTCAGTTAGCTTTTCCCCGCACTTATGTTAAATGTATATTTAGAGGTGAATTTATATACAACAAAAATTCACCAGTGTGCAACAATGTGGTAGCCATTCATTGAAAAAATAGGGAAAATACATTTTGCTCAGTTTTTGTTAATAATGAAGTGCACATTGTAACTGCAGTTTAGTTTTGCATATTTTTCAAATTTGTTCTTTGGCATGCATTTTTTGCATTTTATTTTCAGTTGGCCAAAATAGTTTTGCTCACAGTTACATTTTGTAATATGCATTACAGTGATGTGCTGCTTGAAAAACTCTCTCTCTTTCTCTATGTGTGTGTGTGTGTATCTGTTAGGGCTGTCGATTTAACACTTTAATTTAATTTGTTATGGAAAAAAATAACGTGTTTAAAATTAATGCATTTAATGTACCCGCCCTAGACCCACGTAGATCATCTGACATTTCTGTTGATGGCGATGAACATAATACAGTGCAACAACTCACTGTGTAATGTAGCCAATAAATTGCAGTTATATATGTCCTTAAAATTCAAGATATTGGGGCAATATCTTGAATTTTTTAGATTACTCAAACCCTGTATGAGTTTTTGCCTCATCATGTGATATAGTTAAGCAATATCACACGAGAAAAATATCACATGAGTGCTGTTTTGTTCCGACTAGCACAAGTACAAATGTGAAATTGATTTTATGCAACAGTTCAATAAATAATACATTCATATTTTGTTATATTTTAGACACAATATTGTACGTCTCCGGGCAACACAGCTGTGTTTTTGAATGAATTCGCGTTTTGATCGAATCAATCGTGTGAACCAATAATTCAATGGCCCATTCATAAAGGGAGCAAATTTACTTAATTCCTGAATGATTCTGGATTCGTTTGAACAAATCGAATTAACGAATGACTCAGTGGGCCCTATTTTAACAATCTAAGCGCATTGTCTAAAGTGCATGGCGCTTAGGGCGTGTCCGAAACCACTTTTGCTAGTTTAGGGACAGGAAAAATGGTTGCATGCCCGGTGCATGGTCTAAAAGGGTTGTCCCTGTGTTTTTTGGGCTTAACGTGCAATAAACCAATCAGTCCCATCTCCCATTCCTTTTAAAAGCCAGTTGTGCTCGCACCATGGTGGATTCGCTATTTACATGGAGGAATTTGTAAGCCTCATTTCTCTAATGAGGAAACGGATCTGCTCGTGTGCGAAGTTAAAGCGCGTGAAACTAGCAAAAAAAAACACATGAGTTGCATTGCGCCGGGTGTATGATGGGGCCCAATGACTTACTCATTTAGACATTTAGCGCCACCTACTGGCAGTTTTAGTTTCTTATGTAGAATGTTATTTCGTAGCAAAAAAAAATAATTTCATATTCCATATCAATAATAATAATAAAAAAATTACCCAAAAATATAGTATAGTTCACCCAAAAATGAAAATTTTGTCATCATTTACTCACCCTCATGGCTGTTGTAGCCTAAAAGTTTGTGTAATAATTTTGTTATCGTTTTTTTAATGTCTATTTAATGCTTTTCTCATTTAAAGGTGTCGAAGAACATGTTTTCAAAAGATGTAATATAAGTCTTAAGTGTCTCCTGAATGTGTCTGTGAAGTTTCAGCTCAAAATACCCCATAGTTTTTTTTTTTATTAAAGGATTAGTCCACTTTTAAATACACTTTTCCTGATAAATTTACTCACCCCCATGTCATCCAAGATGTTCATGTCTTTCTTTCGTCAGTCGAAAAGAAATGAAGGTTTTTGAGGAAAACATTCCAGGATTATTCTCCTTACAGTGGATTTCAATGGCTACCAACAGATTGAAGGTCAAAATTACAGTTTCAGTGCAGCTTCAAGGGCTTTAAACGATACCAGATGAGTAATAAGGGTCTTATCTAGCGAATCGATCGGTCATTTTCGGAAAAATACAACCGTTTATGCTTTATAAACAAAATATCGCCTTGAATGTACTTTCCGCTTCTGCATGCTTCATAACGCTTACGCTGAATGTTCTACGCCTTCCCTATTCTACTTACGGAAACAATGCGGCGCCAGTTTCGTTTTTTTCCGTAACTTGAATGGGGAAGGTGTAGGATATTCAGCGTAAGCGTTATGAAGAATGCAGAAGCGGAAAGTACGTTCAAGGCGATATTTTGTTTATAAAGCATAAACGGTTGTATTTTATTCGAAAATGACCGATCGATTCGCTAGATAAGACCCTTATTACTCATCTGGTATTGTTTAGAGCCCTTGAAGCTGCACTGAAACTGTAATTTTGACCTTCAACCGTCTGGAGGCCATTGAAGTCCACTGTAAGGAGAATAATCCTGGAATGTTTTCCTCAAAAACCTTCATTTCTTTTCGACTGACGAAAGAAAGACATGAACATCTTGGATGACATGGGGGTGAGTAAATTTATCAGGAAAAGTGTATTTAAAAGTGGACTAATCCTTTAACTTTTTTTAACTGCCTATCATTATAAATGCGCTGATTCAGGGTACGCGGCCCCTTTAAATCTGGTGCTCCACGCCCCAAGAGCTCGCGCTTGCCTTAAACACCATAAACAAAGTTCACACAGCTAATATAACCCTCAAAATGGATCTTTACAAAGTGTTCGTCATGCAACATGTCTAATCGTGTAAGTATGGTATTTATTTGGATGTTTACATTTGATTCTGAATGAGTTTGATAGTGCTTCGTGGCTAAAGCTAACATTACACACTATTGGAGAGATTTATAAAGAATGAAGTTGTGTTTATGCATTATACAGATTGCAAGTGTTTAAAAAATGAAAATAACGACAGTCTTGTCTCCGTAAATACAGCAAGAAACAATGGTAACTTTAACCACATTTAACAGTACATTAGCAACATGCTAACGAAACATTTAGAAAGACAATTTACAAACATCACTAAAAATATCATGATATCAATGATCATGTCAGTTATTATTGCTCCATCTGCCATTTTCCGCTATTGTCCTTGCTTGCTTACCTAGTCTGATGATTCAGCTGTGCACAGCTCCAGACGTTAATACTGGCTGCCCTTTTCTAATGCCTTGAACATGGGCTGGCATATGCAAATATTGGGGGCGTACATATTAATGAGCCCGACTGTTACGTAACAGTCTGTGTTATGTTGAGATTCGCCTGTTCTTCGGAGGGCGTTTAAACAAATGAGATTTATATAAGGAGGAGGAAACAATGGAGTTTGAGACTCACTGTATGTCATTTCCATGTACTGAACTCTTGTTATTCAACTATGCCGAGGTAAATTCAACTTTTGAATCTAGGGCACCTTTAACACCATAATGACTTTGAATTTCTCAGCCAAATTTGATGTGCGATAAATTTGCAAATAATTAGATTAATTAAACGCAACATCTTGTAATTAATTAGATTACAAATTTTAATCGCTTAACTGCCCTAATATTTATATATTGTTGCATTTATGTTGAGTTTTGTGCCTTCTATGTCTCTTCTGACATAGTATTATCTGTTGTCGACACAGAGTGTAGACAAGATATTCAGTAATAGAATCGAACAGCAATCTGTTTGTTCGGTTGGTCTCCGGCTCCCATGGAACGTGGAGAGCTGCTGGCTGAGTCTGACCCTGGGCTCTGATCCAGCGTCACAGAGAGCTTAAACTGAGGAGAAACTGGCTGGTCAAGGGCCTGATGCTTACACTTATGAATAAATAATGAGTCAGTGGTCCACTGCAACTTATTTATAACAGCCCTCTATTATTTATTCAGTCCGTTTGCCAAATATGGTATAGGCAAGCCTCCTGTGTAAACATCCCTGTTTGGTTTCCCATCAAGGCATCTAAAGACATAGGACGTGAGAGAGAGCAAAATGCTATGCTTTTTTTATACAGAAACCAAAATTTATTTACCCAAAAAACAAAAATAAATGTATGAATTTTAGAAATTATTTTAATCCGAGTTATGTTCTTGGTTTTTCAACTGAACAAATTTTACATATTGATACTCATTGCATCGGTCATTGGTCCACATTGCTGACATGTTTACCTATTATTATCCAGATTGTGTGTGTGAATTAAAAGCTGAAACAAACAAAACACATCATCAGAGAAGTACTAATTATATGTCACTGTTTCGATCAATGATTTCGACATTCCAAATAGTTTGAGAACCACTGGTGTAGGTAATATATCACTGAACTGGCTGATATTGGAAGCAGAAAATAATACCTATTTTTTTTCTTCTTTGAAAGCATTATAGGCCTACTCTTTTTCTATGGTACTTACAGAAAAACCACATGAATTTTCCATATTTTCCACATGTGATCACACGGATTTCACATGGAAACTGTTCCAAAACTACATGTTTCCTATGTGCAAAATATCTATTTCACATGTTTGTGAAATTCAGTTTGTTTCAGTTGTTTTTTTCTGTAAGGAAAAAGCACTGAATGTTCCTCTCTGTCATTAAAAAATGTCTGTGTCCAGTTTTACTATAAATTACCATTTAGTAAATTTTAGAGGTTGTGAACACTGTTCTATACAACAGACTAAACCAATTTTGATATATAATATTTGCCATAGTATTGGTTATCTCTCACATCGAATATGGTGCTGCTTGCCTGTGCAAAAATAAATAAATAAATTGCCACCAAAATGTTTAAAATGTCCATAATATATATCTAAGTTATTCTCATATTTTCTCTATGATATAGGGCTGGGGCTCCAGCAAAGTCAAAAAAGCTCACCTCTTTATGATTTGCTGGTGCCTTGTTACTCCCTGAATTTGTAATACATAAGGTTATAAATTTAAACAAATAGGTACTGTAGGTTAGGGATTTGAATCCAATATAATAGTGGCTGACTAATTGCAAGTTTCTGGTCTGCGGCTCTCTAGTGCATTTCATAAGAGTTACAGTGAAATATTAACATGACTAAATGCATAGAACAAGCATTAGTTTTGTCTTGTTTTTAGTTTATTGCCCTCTTGTACTCTCTGGTGCCGTCTTGTTCGCAAACCGTCGTGTCAGCAAGGTGAGTTCATCTTCAGTGTAATGGCTCTCTTCCTGAGCACAGCCCTACCAATGTTGTTTACCATAATTGATCTGTTTAACAGAGATACATTAGCTGGAAGAGATAGGACGTATGTGACCGAACAGCACAGAGTTAACATATCAGACACCAAGTAAGATTCACATACTGTTAGCTGCTGGTGTGTGTTTGTAGGGCTCTCTGGTTTATAAATATGTTTTCGCAATTGCAAGTTACTTGAGAGGAAATTAGTACATTGCTGCAGGAAACCGCTGATTCAATACGGACGAGAAACCCATTTCCTGTTTATAGTGTTAACTATTTTAGAATTCCTTCTCTGGCATGAAGAAGTGTGTTAGATGTCCTGAGGTAACAACATACAGTGTCCATATGTTGTTTTGCAGTGTTTTCATTTGGCAGATAAGTAGCTTTCTAATCTGAGGTTATTGCTATAGAGAGAGCCTCTTTTTACTCACCAGTATTGTATTTTACATAATACAGGCTGTAAAGTATCTGCTGGTTTTATTTGGGATTGTTTGAAAGATATTATGATCTAACAGAGAACATAAAGAGCTCTTGTTAGTGTAAACGCACAACAGCGCAACTGTTTCTTCACCCATTATGAAGCCCTGGAATCAGCAACCTGATATGGAATAGTACTCGCATTTGTTCCTAAATGGACATAGAAAGCGTGAAATGCAACATGGTGCTGGTGAATATGAATGACTGTTTGACTGTAGACAGTCGCTGTTGTCATACTAGAGAAGGGGTTTATGGGAGCATTTAGAGTGCAGTACTCCAGAGGGCTGAAACAGCATTCACAGACAAGACTTAAGACTCCGATTAGGGACTTTGTATAATCCTTTTAGTTAAGTCAATGGACAAGACCCTCGGTAATATGACGCACAGACCTCTGGGAACACAGATTCCTGTTAGTGCTGCACCCTGTTCGTTTACTTGCCTTGTTTTTTGGTGCCTATGGCTAGTTGAGAAGTAACATGGATATGAACCTTTTTTTTTTTTTTCAAATTTATATGATTGTGTAAGATGCATATATTTAGGTGCTGTGACTTTTTGCAGTTCGTTTAAATCCTACAGTACATTATGTAGTAGGGCTGCGATGCTTCTCGATTCGTGGATCAAGAAGATTTTCCAAATGCATCACAATTAGATTCTGAGCTTTGTTTTTAACAGCAGATGGCGCTGTAGGCTAGTTTTTAACTGCACGCTCAAATACTCATGAAGAAGCGCGCTCGTGCGTCGAGTCTGGCCATTCATCCACACGCAAACGCAGCATCCGGTCACCAGTGATGGGAATAACGGTGTTATAAATAAACGGTGTTATTTTCTTCAATAATGAGTAATCAAACAAATTACTTTTTCCCCTGTTACAACACTGTTACTGTTACTGACAATAAAATGCCATGTTACTATAATTGAGAGTAGTCTCTCTGTCATAGGACCTGCAAAGTTTTTTCTCTGGTGTGTGTGTTGGGGCGGGACACATGCTAACTGATGACGATTGGTGTGTGAGTAGAGATGATAGACCTGCAATGTGTTTTGTTGTAAAGAAATAGTACAGGTTAGTCATACACAAATATAATTTTAAACTGATAATAATGTTCGATGCTCCATGTGTGTGGTGGTGTGTGTGTGTGTGTGTGTGTGTGTGTGTGTGTGTGTGTGTGTGTGTGTCAGAGCATGCGAGCGGAGCGCAAGCTCAAACCAGAATACCCTTTGTGACATACTGGATCGAAAATATGTGAAATACGTTTTTTCTAGTCGACTAGTAGTTGTCATTTAAGCCATTAGTTGACTAATCACATTTATATTAATTTGATTTCTTAAATACTAGAGAGAATAAACCATAATAATGATTGTTTACGTAATATAGGCACTTTGTGTATATGTATATGTGTATATATATATATATATATATATATATATATATATATATATATATATATATATATATATATATATATATATATACATATATATATATATATTACGTAATATAGCACTGAAGCGCACGCATAAAGCTTGCCATAAAGAACCGGCAAAAGTAATGATGAATGTGACAAAAACAGCAAGGAGACATTTTAATTGTTTATTAATAAACTAATGTTATCTGAATCCGTACCGGCTGCAAAGATGAAGTTGACATTGCTGACTCTCATCATCTCCGTGGACGTGCTTAGAGAGAAAATGCACATTTCATTCGGATTACATAATCAGAGTAGCCTATTTCTTTTCGTTTTGAATTATTTCATTTAAAAGTAGACATTTCAAGCTTTCTATAGATATATTTCTCATGTCTGTGAGGCAAGCAGCCGCTGAGTTTCTGTTCATTTAGCCTATAAGACGCGCTCCAGTTCACGTGCAAGTGATCGCACCGGCGCCTCCAAGTCATGATTATATTGTCTGCTATATTTGCTTCTTATTTATTAAATCCAGACAATTGGTTGATGAAACATTGATTAAAATTAAGATACATTTTTTTACAAAAAGAAATTCACTTCAAAACAAAACTTAATGAAGTGGTCAAAATCATGTCTGACCCACTCCATGTCTCCCGATATATTGCGCATCTTATGATGTATCCTATCTTACTCATGTTGAATGTACTTGCACCTCAGAATGCCTTTATGACGTGAGAACAGCCCACTACAAACACCCTTGTAATTCGCTTAAACCTTTTCAAACTTTATGAATGATTATTTATAGACGGTTGAAGTGGTGTGTGTAAGGAATTGGATGCAAGCAGAGTACGGCTGTTTCTAAAGCACATAGTGCCATCTGCTGTTAAAAACTAAGCTCAGAATCGATTCGAGAGAGAAGCGCAATGCTTTCGGAAAAATATCAGAATCTATTCATAATCATTTCTCGATTCGCAATGCATCAATTTATTTCCCCAGTCCTAGTATGTAGTCTCTCAATTGTAATCCAACTCTGTATTTTTTTCTTTTTTGAAACACAAAAGGGGAATTATGGTCAGAAAGTTGGAGCTATTTTCTGTTGATATATAATATAATATAATTTGAGTCTGTTCCTCACACAGACGGGACGTGATAAGACTTTTGAAGACTTGAAAGCATATGGATTGCTTTTATGATGATTTTTTTTTTTCCCCCTTGGTGGGAAAAATCACCAGCCAGTTTCATCATATTGAATTCTGCCTAAATAAAATCTCATCTCAAAAGAAAAAAAATACTGTTGTTGGAATTACATGAGGGTGAGTGAATGATGACAGAATGTTAATTTTTGAGTGAAATATCCCTTTAATTATGCAATGCATTTTCATAGAATAATTATATTCTGGATTTAGCACATTTGACAGGTACTCTGAGGTGTTTAGAGATGTATGTACCTTAACTGAGCCTGCAGATTTGGCCGAGCAGGAGTGGAATGTTACTGCCAGCATGAGAGCGGATCGGCCGTCATCCAGCTGGAGTTTCTTGTCAATGAAGTGAGTTCTGCCCTGTCCATCTGTATGGTCATTTCCTCTCTCTTACTTTCTCTCTTGGTTTTATCCCTCTTCCTGACATTGCCTGTAGCTTTTGGTTAAATATTTAGTCTTTTAAAATATGTTCAGTATGTAGTGAATTACAAATTTAGAGCTTTTTTGTGTTCGTGTGTTTGGTCCATAGGGGGCGCTGGTTAGTGCTTTGGCAGATGACAGTATTCATTTGTGGAATCTGAGGCAAAAACTTCCAGCCATTCTCCATTCTCTTAAATTTAATCGGGAGAGGTAAGCATTCTGCATACAAATAATCCATGCACCACTACAATAAATAAATAGGCTGCATATTTCAGAGTGAAGTTTGGCAGTGTGTTCATTTACATGTGAGCAGTTCATTATCCACCGGTGTTTGCAGCGGCTCAGAGTGGCTCGGTTCTCAATAAATGCTGCTTTTCACAAACTTCATCTCAGCATCTGCTCTGCTTTTGGTCGATTTATTGTGCATTTGGGAATGCAACATATGCCAGTTATCTTCTATCTTAAAGAATTATGCTGTTAAAACAGCGACATCTGCTGACGGACACTGTGCTGCGTTGTCACGGGAACATCCCAGCTGAAGATAATGAGGAAATTACGCAGCTTCCTTTGCCAAGTGCATTCCAAACGGCTACATACGGCACGCGCTTGCCCTGCTCACATAAGGATGATCACATAGGGCATAGGGATGATCACTTCCATTTGGAATTTGCCTCGTGAACCGTTTGGTATGAATACTTGTACCGTTACATCCCTAATAATTATGCAAACACAAATTGTGACACTATATACATGTGCTAAATACAAAATAACCAAGACAAACAAACATACTAACAGCCAACATAAGTCCATTCTGATAACTCCTGTATGTGTATTTGTGAGTGAGTGAGTGAGTGTGTATCTCTCTCTCTGTGTGTGAGTGTTTCTAGGTGTGGGAGTGGAAGCATATAAACCAGAGAATAGCTATAAGTGTAACAAATATAACAATAGTAAAACCAACAAATAATAATGAAAATAATAAAAATAATAATAATATTATTAATCAAAGCTGCAAGCAGCGATGAAAGGTCCCTTGCACCCGGGGCCACTGCCATCCAGTGGGCGACATGCATGTAAGCAAGTAAATACAGGAGAAATATGGCAAAGTCATTACGACGTGCCACACTTCCTGCTGCCAACAGGTGGTGCTTTGACTATTACTGAATATTGCCATGTAGATGTCTTCAGGCCAGGACTATTATCAAACATGTGAAGTTTGGAGCAGATCGAACATTGTATGCCTGAGTTACAACAACTTCCTGTTTCATGGCATTAACCGCATACTTTAGCATTTAGCCAAGTGTTGCATGATTTAACGTGTTTCTAACATGTTTGGTACTTCATGGCATATTTAAATGTGTTTCAGGGAGTGAATTACAGTGCAAAGCATGCCATTTCCTGTTGCCAGCAGGTGGCGCTATGACTAACTGAATATTGGCATAGAGATGTCTTCAGGCCAGGACTCTTATCACACGTGAAGTTTGGGGACGATCGGACATTGTATGCTTGACTTACAACAGCTTCCTCTTTCATGGCGAAACATCAGATTTTGTCAGGCTGCCACGGACACGCCCTTCAACAAAAACACAAGGCCTTAAGATTATACTGACCAAATATGATGTTGATCTGGTTACATCTCTCTGAGGACTTTTGAGCATGTTTAGGCCCTCAAAAATGTGATTCATTTCGGAGAAGAAGAAAAATTGACTGAACAATAGCGTCCTCACCAGTGATTGGAATAATGGCATTACAAATAAACGGCGTGACTAACAGCGTTTCTTTTTTCAGTAATGAGTAATCAAATTAATTACTTTTTCCCCTGTTACAACGCCGTTACCGTTACTGATAATAAAATGCCATGTTACTATAATTGAGCACACTGAAGCAATTTTCATCCGAGTAGACTCTCTCTGTCATAGGACCTGTGTGTGTTGGGGCGGGACACATGCTAACTGATGACGATTGGTGTGTGAGTAGAGATGATAGACCTGCAAAGCGTTTTGTTGTAAAGAAATAGTACAGGTTAGTCATACACAAATATAATTTTAAACTGATAATAATGTTCGATGCTCTGTGTGTGTCAGAGCATGCGAGCGGAGCGCGAGCTCAAACTAGAATACCCTTTGTGACATGCTGGATCGAAAATATGTGAAATAAGTTTTTTCTAGTCGACTAGTAGTTGTTCATTTAAGCCGTTAGTTGACTAATCACATTTATATTAACTTAATTTCTTAATACATGCAGAGAATTAAACATAATAATGAGCGTTACGTAATATAGGCTAGATGGCACTGAAGCGCACGCATAAAGCTTGCCATAAAGAACCGGCAAAAGTAATGATTATGAATGTGACAAAAACAGCAAGGAGACATTTTAATTGTTTATTAATAAACTAATGTTTTCTGAATCAGTGTCGGCTGGGAAGATGAAGTTGACATTGCTGACTCTCATCATCTCCGTGGACCGCTTAGAGAGAAAATGCACATTTCATTCGGATTACATAATCAGAGTAGCCTATTTCTTTTCATTTTGAATTATTTAGTTTAAAAGTAGACATTTCAAACTTTCTATAGATATATTTCTCATGTCTACATGGCAAGCAGCCTATATGCTGAGTTTCGGTTCATTTAGCTTAAAAGACGCACTCCAGTTCACGTGCAAGTGATCGCACCGGCGCCTCCATGTCATGATTATATTGTCTGCTATACTTGCTTCTTATTTATTAAATCCAGGTAATTGGTTGATGAAACATTGATTAAAATTAAAGATACAATTTTTTACAAAATGAAATTCACTTTTAAGAAAG
Source organism: Megalobrama amblycephala (assembly GCF_018812025.1). NCBI lineage: Eukaryota > Metazoa > Chordata > Actinopteri > Cypriniformes > Xenocyprididae > Megalobrama > Megalobrama amblycephala. The sequence continues at coordinate 6,300,110 of NC_063048.1, read as the reverse complement.
GCTTTCTACAAAACAAAACTTAACAAAGTGGTCAAAATCATGTCTGACCCACTCCATGTCTCTCGATATATTGAGCATCTTATGATGTATTCTATCTTACTCATGCTGTTCATAATCAAGTAGTTGAATTTAAAAAATAACATAGGCCTATTTAAACATAAATATGAAACTACGTTTTCTTTAATGGCTACCAATACGTAGTACAGTACAGAGAAATTTCATGTCGTGAGCAAGAGCGGATCATAAGTCACGAGTCGGATTAAGCATAATTTATTTTTAGACTTTTATTTAATATTGGAGGCATCCAAGTTATTTGACATATTTGAAAAAGAAAAAAAATGTAACGCAATAGTTACTTTCCCTGGTAATTAGTTACTTTTATAATGATGTACTCAGTTACTAACTCAGTTAGTAACTATAACTAATTACTTTTTTAAAGGGGGTTATGGAGGACGAGGAAAAGGGCAAATAAAAATAATAGTAGTAGTGGAAATAGTTTTAAGAATAAATTAATACTAAAAATAATAATAATAGTATTATTAAAGGGTCATGAAACCCCCCTCTTTCAGCTCAAGTCTAGCTCACAATCTTTTTGAAAAATGCAACTTAAATGGGCGTGGTGGCTGTGAGAGGAGAGGGGAGGGGGGAAACTCTCATCGCCAGTAGCCCATGCATATCGACTGTCACTAAAAATCAGTGGTAAAACGTGAGGAAATACTACAATTTTTTTAAAAACTGGAAAAGTTCAAATCTAATGAAATACACTGACACTTTATTTTTGTCTTTTCAAGAGTTACTGAATGCCCTGCTACATATATCCTACAGTAATCGTAATTCTATTTAAAACATATTAATGTAAATGTGTAATTACAGTCATTATAAAATATATAGTTGTTTATATACACACTATACATGCATATATTTGAAAAAAAAAATAACGCTTAAAAAAAAACCTTGCGTACATAGCATAGATCTACGCGCCGAACCTGCAACACGCTCAGTCAGTCAGGCTGCGTGTCGACTGGAGCAGAGCAAGCGACCAGAGCATTTTTAGATTCATTCCTATGGAAGTTGAGCGTCACATTTAACTTACGCGCGGCTCAACTTCCATAGGAATGAACCGAAAACACTCGCGCTTACCCGCTCGCTCCGCGCCAACGGACACGCACCGTCAGTCAGTCAGTCTCTCTCGCTGTTTAGTGCCGTTAACTGTCCTCGTCATTGGAAAGATCCACGTGGTGTCATGAATAATTAAGAGAGTCTCTTCTCATTGGATAAAAAACTCAGTCTCGTTAATAATTATGAAACACCGATGAGTCATCAAAGCACTATCGTGCTCTGCCACGTCACAGCCTGTGACGTGGACAGGATGAAGATTTTAAACCCGGAAGACGAAAATAGCGTACTAAAACTAAAATTTAACCATTTCCCCCCTACTATTAAATCTAACAGATGCTAACATTGTCTTCAATGGTGTTCAACACACATACCTCTGTTAAAATCTCAGAAATTTTGGTTTAGGGTTTCATGACCCTTTAAAGAATTATAATTGCCCCTGATCCCCTAGTGGCCACAGCATAAGTTAGTACCCACCCAGCTCATGTCGTATAGCAACATGTTATCTCTAAACACATTATCAACTTCATAGCAATGCCCCAGCAACCACCCAAAATACTCTAGCGTTGTGGCAGCAAGATGTGCACAGGCAAACACCACTCACATTTTATTCAAAAAATGCAAAAGTTGGCCTTTACCTGGACAAAGTGCCCATTTGGGTTTCTCCATTTTCTCTTAATCAGCAGACCAACTCAGAATAAAGGGTTGAAATGAATGATTGTTCAGAGACAAGAGGGCAGGCAGTGTTCTCAAGTGTCCTTAAATGCATATAGACTTGATTGCTGTCCCTTTCATAAGACAAACAATGGCAGTAATGCACAGTCGTCCACAGTAATGCCAGTTGATTTATCAACCGTGACTCATTCATTTTGCCAGATTTCACTCTGCTGTTATTGCCATTTCATCCTTAATGCGTCACGATGCACAAATCAGTCAAATGTTCACCATCGTGTGAGATAATCACAGTGAATATTTCACTTTGATTAAGGTCAGTTCTCTCTTTGTCTTTTGGCAGGATCACGTTTTGCCATTTGCCGTTTCAGAGTAAATGGCTGTACGTGGGCACGGAAAGAGGGAACATTCACATTGTCAATGTGGAGTCCTTCACCCTCTCAGGCTATGTCATCATGTGGAACAAAGCCATTGAACTGTAAGGGCTCCATGTGTACACACCATGAACTCCCGTGATGCTCATGTGGTTTTTTTCCTTTAGATTTGAGAATTCTAATTAAAGGTCTTATACCAGATATTTACACAAGATCATCACGCATGATCTCTGCATACCGCCTTTCTATTTGTCAAAACATTTTCCTTTCTTCAACAGTTCCTCAAAGACTCACCCTGGACCTGTAGTTCATATCAGCGATAACCCCATGGACGAAGGGAAAGTACGAAGATTAAATATATTTTCTGATTGTTCAGCTTTTAGTTTGTACCATTTCAGAAAAGTTGTGTTTCTTTTTTGCAGCTTTTAATTGGTTTTGAGTGTGGCATAGTTGTGCTGTGGGACTTGAAATCGAAGAAGGCCGACTACCGTTACAACTATGATGAGGTGAGACATTGTTATTGTTGATTACAGTTGCCTCTCTGTATTCTGACTGAATCTCAGATTTTGAGGTCTAGGTCTCAGAAGACAAATTTGGTGCATTTTTTAAAACACAGTTACTTCAGTAACATCCCTGAAAGAAAGGAAGGAAGGTCTTCAGTACGGATAGGACATAGGGCTCCAGACTGCGACCATTTTTCTTGCCGGTGCGACAAAATTTTGTTAGAGGTCACATTGGTGCTACCACCACGTTGACCAACTGTTGCATATGAAAAACGTCAAATAGCAAATGAAACAAAACCATGCTTCTCATTTGTGCTTTGCAGCACAATATAAGATACGAAGCCTGAGCTCAGAACAGGTTTACTCACAGGCCGATCTCGATCACATGACACCGTTACTACAATGTTAAAATTATTACTTTTTTTCTTTTATCAAATCATCATAATTAATGTGGTTCAGATAACGTAATATTTTGAGTGTGTTACGACCGCTAGGGGTCAGCTGTAACAGAAAGGAAGCGAGTCTCAATACCAGAGAGATATCAAAATCAATACAAAGTTTATTCACAATGAAAATAAGGGCTTCAACATCAGGGGCAGACACAGCCAAAACAATAAACAAAACAATCTTCTTTTAGAAACTAAATTACCTCACCCAAAAATAAAGAAAACGAAATACAACATAACTTACGTATCTCCCTTAACCATAAACAAATTGAAATTAAGATACAAATAAATTGGCGTCAAACCCCCTACCTCCCTTAAAGTGAAAATAATATTTGCAAGAGTTTTTACAGCAGTATATACAGGGTTTTGGGCAAACAAATCAGATTCGTAATTCAATTGGCGTAGTCAAACAGGCAAAGATCAAATAAACCGGGTAATCAAAATTATTAACAATGAACAAACACTCACAATCTCTCTGGCACGACACTCTCAAACAAAAGATAAACGAACAGTATAATCAAAAGTCAATGGAAGCGAAGAACGATGGCGATAGCACAAAATCAACGAGGCACGAGGCAAAGGCTGAGTGTTTGGAGTGGTCCTTAAGTACAGGTCAGGTGCTTAGCTGGACCAATCAGTGTTTCCCGAATGGTAAATAGAAACCACGCCCACCTGGAACACAAACACGACTATACACACAGAGAAAGAGAGTATACAATGACAGATGAAAACAGACAATATATCTTAGGGTCTTAACAGAGTGTCTGTTGATTAAACCAATCTCAAATTTTTTATTTTACTGAACTCAAAATTTTAAGGCAAACATGTAACCTACTTTAAGTTAAACCAACAATTAGTTTTTACAGTGGACACAGAACTGGGAGATCCAGTGAGAAAGCATTTGAATTCGCAGGTGCTGATGCCACCATCTGTAGAACTTAATGTTAGTCTGGATTTCTGGTACTCAAATGTGACAGCAGTGATTGATCATGAAAACATTAATAATTGCATGTTATTCACTTTAACACAAAACATTTACTTCAATGACAGCTATACACATTTTTAATTTTAGGATTGGCTGTGACGTTATTTTTGGCGGTAATTTGTCATTCATATCATAAATTTACATAAATGCTGTATATGGTGAATTATATGTGCAGTTCAGACTCAGAGTACTCAAATGAACAACTCTAGTCTGCAAGAAGTAAATTATTCCAGAAGAACAGAACTAAGTTTTTTTTTTTGTTATGGTATTTATTGTCGACTCATATTTGCTGTCACATCACATGAACCGTAGTTTGCCTGACCTGGTTTCTCTTGTGGTTGATTACTCATCCTTTGTTTGGCCTGTAGGCGATCCACTCTGTGGCTTGGCATCACGAGGGGAAACAGTTTGTGTGCAGTCACTCAGATGGCACACTTACCACATGGAATGTACGCGCTCCAGCCAAGCCTGCCCAGATCATTACACCGCATGGTAAGCTTCTGCCCAAAACAAACTCCGTTCCAAGTTCCTCAGGTTGAACGCTTTAGGGAGCACAGAATAAATATCAAAGTACCGTAGGGGTGAAGTGTGTCATTTGTGTGCCACTAGCAGCACAAATTAACTGCAAATGTTTGTTTCCAAACAGGTTTCTCAAACACATTGATGTCACTCTGTTTATACAGGAAATAAGTCTACATACAGTATCTCACAAAAGTGAGTTAAAGGGACAATTCTATAGAAATGAAAATTGGATATACTTTAGTCAGTGTGCTGCTTGTATAGTAGTACAGATTTACTGTCTTCTAAAAATAACTCAATATACAGCCATTATTGTCAAATAACTGGCAACAAAAGTGAGTACACCCTAAGTGAACATGTCAAAAGTGTCAATATTTTGTGTGAGCACCATTGTCATCTAGCACTGCCTTAATCCTCCTGGGCATGCAATTCACCAAAGCTGCACAGGTTGTTGCTGGGATCCTCTTTCACTTCTCCGTAATGGCATCACGGAGCTGCTGGATGTTAGACACATGGCGCTTCTCCACCTTCCGCTTGAGGATGCCCCGCAGGTGCTCAGTAGGGTTCAGGTCTGGAGACATGCTTGGCCAGTCACCTTCACCTTCAGCTTCCTCAGCAAGGCAGTTGTCATCTTGGTGGTGTGTTTGGAGTCATTATCATGACGTTCAGCCCAGTTTCTGAAGGGAGGGCATCATGTTCTGCTTCAGAATGTCACAGCACATGTTGGTATCCATGTTTCCCTCAATGAAGCTCAGCTCCCCAGTACCTGCAGCAATCATGCAGCCCCAGACCATGATGCTACCACCACCATGCTTGACTGTAGGCAAGACACAATTTTCTTGGTACTCCTCACCAGGGCGTCGCCACACATGCTGGACACCATCTGAGCCAAACAAGTTTATCTTAGTCTCATCAGACCACAGGACATGGTTCCAGTAATTCATGCTCTTGAACAGGTTGTCTTCAGCAAACTGTTTGTGGGCTTTCTTGTGAGCCAGCTTCAGAAGAGGCTTCTTTCTGGGATGACAGCCATGCAAACAGTGTGCGGCGTATGGTCTGAGCACTGACAAGCTGACCTTCCGCTTCTGCAACCTCTAAAGCAATGCTGGCAGCATTCATGCATCTGTTTTTTGAAGCCAGCTTCTGCACCTGACGCACATCACAAGGTATCAACTTCTTTGATTCAACTTCTTTGGCCTGTTCTGAGTGGAACCCGTCTTGGAAAACCTCTGTATGACCCTAGCCACTGTACTGTAACTCATGGTGTTACCGATCTTCTTATAGCCTAAGCCATCTTTGTGGAGAGAAACAATTCTAATTCTTAAATCCTCAGAGAGTTCTTTGCCATGAGGTGCCATGTTGAACATCCAGTGATCAGTATGAGAGAATTGTACTCAAAGCACCAAATTTTAACTGCTCTAATACAAGACACACACATTTGTATGGTCTTGTCAAGCAGACAAAAACATGAACATGATGAATTGGACATGTGGCTTTGCATGGTTAAACAACATACAACTGTTATCACTTAGGGTGTACTCACTTTTGTTGCCAGCTATTTTGACAATAATGGATTTATGTTGAGTTATTTTCAGAGGACTGTAAATCTATACTGCTATACAAGCAGCACATTGACCACTCTAAAATATATCCAAGTTGAATTTATATAGTATTGTCCCTTGAGAAGATAAACTAAAATGGTTACTGAAATGTGAGGGGTGTACTCACTTTTTTGAGATACTGTATGGTTTACTTAAAGCTTTTACTGCAAATTAGATAGGAAGGAGAATGTATTTTAACATCCCCCAAAAATGACAAACTTCAGTTTTAATAATATAGTTTTTTCACTTCATAAATCCATATCATTAATAGAGGTGGAGCAAAACAGTCCATTTACAAATGCATCATGATTGTTTCTCAAAAACTCAGAATCTGTCCACAGAAATGAATCATCAGAAATTTTTATTGTTGTTATTTTTTAAAAAGAATAATAATTCTGTTCAAATAAGGGACATGTGGGACGAGCCACCTTAATGTGTCAAAGATTTGTGTCCCTACACTGTTGGATCATTTTTTTGGAATCATATTGTGGCTCCTGAATCAAAAACAAACCATGAGGTGCTTAAAGATTCCGGACCTTAATTTATTGTGGTTCCCATGATAAAAAAAAAAAAAAGGAAATAAAAATATGTGAAGGCATATTTTTGTTTAACATGCAGCATTCTCTCTCAGGAAAGCAGCCCAAGGATGGAAAGAAACCAGAGCCATGCAAACCCATCTTGAAAGTGGAGTACAAAACTACCAGGGCAGGGTAAGGCTTTGGGTGGAAGCTGAACTCAGGGTTGCATTCAGGAAGCAAACAGAGCATGATGCATTGGTTTGAGACTTGTGCAACGTTGCATTGCGAGAGACTGTGTGGCTTCTGTTTTTATTTACAGAGATGACAAGATGTTTTACAGAGGACTGACATAAAATATAAAGCTAATATGACAATAGATTTTGTAAATGAAAGCCTAGTTTTGCATTAAATCATTTTCTTCATTCCACTCCTTCTGAATGAAGCACTAATTTGTTTCACTTCCGGCTTGGCTTCACTTTGCATCATGGAAAATTGAGATTTGTTCATTTGTTTTGTTAAGGGACCCATTCATGATACTGTGTGGAGGTTTGTCATATGATACAGTGGGTAGGCGAGCCTGTCTGACTGTGATGCATGGGAAAAGCACTGCAGTGCTGGAGATGGACTACCCCATAGTGGATTTCCTTACGCTGTGTGAAACCCCATATCCAAACGGCAAGTCACTGCCCCACCTATCGCTAGATTTTCCAGTAACTTTTACTGCATTCGTAACAGTGCCTATAAAAACAACAGAGATATAAATTCTGTAAAATTTTAAATTTTAATGTTTAAAAAAAAAAAAAAAAAAAAAAAAAGCAAAGAATTGATTTAAAGTTTCTTTGGTTGTTTTCATATATACATATATATGAAATGAGAACTAGAGTGCTGTATGTTTGGCTGGGTGATCTATATGAAAATATATACATCGAATTAATTATAATTTGGTCTAAACAGTCATTGCAAAGTAGATTAAACATTTATGCAAGCACTAAAATGCAATGAAAATCTAGTTATTAAATTATTTTCTACTAACAGTTTTTCACTAAATAAATAAGGAAAAATAAATGTAAATGTAATTATTTTGTAATGATGTCTCATCTAAGTTTTAAAAGAAATATTCCCTCTGTATCTCCACAGATTTCCAGGAGCCTTATGCTGTTGTTGTCCTGCTGGAGAAGGATTTGGTTGTTATTGACCTTGCACAAATTGGGTGAATAAATGCCAAATGTGATAGACACTCTAATCGTTTGTGCACAGTTTATTTCTAAACAGCTCTTTGTGCAGGTATCCGATCTTCGAGAATCCATATCCTCTTTCCATCCACGAGTCTCCGGTGACCTGCTGCGAATATTTTGCTGACTGTCCTGCTGAAGTCATTCCTGCACTTTACTCTGTGGGCTCCAGACAAAAAAGACAGGGCTTCAGTAAGAAGGTAATATTCTGCCCTCCGCAGAGGACCTATTATGTCCTTTCACAAAGTTTTTTTTTTGGGGGGGGTTTTCATTAGCCTGGATGCCAGCCGAACTTAGCCCCGCCCACAACATTTTGAGGTCGGGAAGTTCGGTCTGGACTCGATCCGTAGAGGAGTAATTATGCCCGAACAGAAACTGTTCGGACCAATCACATTGTCAGGGCGATGATTGACAGATTATCACCAGAAACGTAATCAGCCACGTCATCAAAGAGCGCTTGGGGAGTTTGATTGACAAGCGATCTAACCAATCAGAAAGCTGGGACTTTGTTTAATATCATAAGTAACCTGCTCTGTCTCGTCTGTCGATGTGTTGTCAGTTTCCTCTTTGCTCCGCGATGTATTTTCCACTCTGTGTGGCGTGACAGCGCCACGGCTTGTCGGACAAAGCAACAGTAACTAAGGGGGGCGAGTCTTTGCGAAAGGTCAATTAGTTTACAACAATGATGGCTGTTGAAGAACTGAGATGTGTAGATTCCGCCATCGCGTCCGTTATAGAAGATATCGACAGCGCATTAATTTTAAAAAAGGAACAGAGGACCACGATCAAGGCATTTGTCGATGGGAAAGATGTCTTTGCCGTCCTTCCTACGGGATTCGGCAAAAGTTTGATTTATCAGCTGGCCCCGATGGTCGCTAAGAAGAGTTCTGTTGACAACTATGCGTCGCTCAACATACGTCACTTACTCTGTAGCTCTGATTGGTTGTAGGTCTATCCAATTGAGGTCTTTCCTGGATCGGTTGAAATACGCCCCCATAATCAAAGCCCAATGGAGCAGTGTCAGACTCATATTCGAACTAGAATTGAGTATGACCACGTCAGGCTAGGTTTTCATGCTTGAATGTTAAAAAAAGAAAAACATTATTTTTCCACATATATTGTTGAAGCTCCTCTCTTCCCAGTTTGTTAGTAGCACTCAGTTTAGTTCCGGTCTCTATGAAGCCCATCCTTCTGAAAAGCGCAATGTGTTCTGTTTGGGAAATGTCACACACCTTATCATAACATGAGTTCCAAGTTAGGACTCGACTCTTTATTTTGTGTATGTTGTGGGCTGGAATTATTTAAATGAGGAATATTGTGACATGTTTGTTCCTGGAAGAAAACTCGAGAATACAATCGAGGCGTTTCAGGTAGGGCTGCACGATTAATCGCATGCTATTCTCACGCGCATTTCGTCAGTAAAGCCGGTTCCCTGATTACCGCTAAATCGCCATCACCTGTTTTTAAACGGAGCGCCTTTTAATAGACGGAGCCGTAGTTCACGGACAAGCCACGCAATATCGCGTTCATTATCGCAGGCGATTCATCTGCGATATGAACGCGATATTGCGTGGCTTTTCAGTGACCTACGGCTCTGTCTATTAAATGCCGCTTCATTTGAAAGCAGGTGATGGCGATTTAGCGGTAATCAGGGAACCGGCTTTACTGACGAAATGCGCGTGAGAATAGCATGCGATTAATCGTGCAGCCCTAGTTTCAGGGAGTTCAAAAACATTGTTTACTGATATAGAGAATAACTCCCTTTGGAGTGACTTTGTGCTTTGTAACATTTACAGACCTTTTCAGAATCAGAAAGAGCTTTATTGCCAGGTATGTTTGCACATACGAGGAATTTGTTTTGGTGACAGAAGCTTCCACAGCACAAACAGAATGACAGTGACAAGAAACAGGCAAGTTGAACTTCCTCAGCTGGCGAAGGAAGTACAATCTCTGCTGGGCCTTTTGACAGTGGAGTCTATGTGGAACTCCCAGTTCAGGTCCCGAGTGATGGTGGTGCTCAGGAACCTGAATGACTCCACTGTTGCCACAATGCTGTCCATGATGTTGAGTCGGATTAATGCTGGGGTGTTTCTCCTGAAGTCCACACTCATCTCCACTGTTATGAGCATGTTAAGACAGCCAGCACCAGACAGCCAGCTCTATAACTTCCTGTCTGTAAGCAGACTCGTCACCATCCTGGAAGAGGCAAAATGAGAGTGGTGTTGTCTGAAAACTTCAGGAGTTTGACAGTGGGGTCTTTTGTGGTGCAGTTGTTGATGTAGAGGGAGAAGAGAAGTGGGGAGAGAATGCACCCCTGGGGGCACCAGTGCTGATCTGATCGTGCAGGAGCTGGATGAGAATTTTCCCAGCCTCACTAGCTGTTGCCAATCTGACATTAAGCTGGTGATCCACTGACAGATTGAAGTGGGCACAGAGAGCTGGGTTAATTTGGACAGGAGGAGGTTTGGGATGAAGGCCGAGCTGAAGTTCACAAACAATATCCTCACATAAGTCCCTGGTTTGTCCAGATGTAGTAGGATATAATGCAGTCCCATCTTGACTGCATCATCCACAGACCTGTTTGCACAATAAGCAAACTGCAGGGGGTCCAGTAATGTCCTTCAGGTAGGCCAGCACCAGTCTTTCAAATGACTCCATGACCACAGATGTTAAGGCAACAGGTCTGTAGTGTTCAATACTGTGATTTTGGGTTTCTTTGAGATGGGAATAATGGTGGAGTGCTTGAAGCAGGAAAAATCTTTGCACAAGCTCCAGTGATCTGTGAAGATAAGGGACAGCTGGTCAGCACAGGATTTCAGACAGGCTGGTGTAACACCATCTGGGCCTGGTGCTTTCCTCATCTTCTGTTTCCGGTAGACCCGACACACACATCTTTTTTGACTGGAACTTTCATTAACCCTTTGGGGTCTGAGGATTTTTGGGGCCCTGGAGAAGTTTTGACATGCCCTGACATTTGTGCTTTTTTCAGTTGTTCATAAACATATTAATGGAAAAAGTGTCATTACACTGTATTCAGCACAAACTAGGCTACAATAATATGTGAGGAACATGTATGTACATGTTTGTGTTTTTGAAGGAATCATGTTTATGCGTGGTTATTGAAAAAACAAAAAACTTAAGTCACTGAAATAAGGCCAAAAAAAATATATATATTAAATGTGTGTTCACAAGACTTCTGGGTATTGGAGGTTGTAGACTAGAGTTTTTGCTTCAAAATGATGGAAAAATTATCCTGCCTACTCGTTCATATAAAACATTAGAGAGATTTAAATTTTCTAAGACATTTTTTGTCAAGAAACACAGAATGCGTGGAGGCGTGAATCATCATGAATAATGCTGTGATTCACACCTGAGAAGATAAAAGATTTGCATAATGAGCCGAATAATGAGCTTTTTCAATCAGGTAGGCTGTGAAAAAACCCTCTGTGATCATGCTGATAAGAGGATTAATGTCCACTCTAAAAAAAATAAAAAAAAAAACATGATTTTTGTGATCTCATGCATGCACGTATTCTTGCACATCATGTGAAGAGAATTTTGTATAGGCCTATGTTAAATTACAGTACCAGTCAAAAGATTGGACACATTTTTTTTTTAAATAAGTCTTAAGTCTCTAACCAAATAATGGTTTTCTATTTTAATATACTTCAAAATATAATGTATTTCTGTGATGAAAAGCATCTGAACATTCCAACCTCTATGGCATTTCATGTAGGCTAATATATTTGTTATATAGCCAAAATGTTAATGTGCAGTTGACAAACTATACATCATTAAAAAGATCTAAGAGTCAAGCTTCACATTTTGACTCTTAAAATCTTATATTGACCGTAATTTCTTAATATGCTTAAAAGCATGCACATTTGGAGAAATATTGATGGATTCTCATATGTTTATGTCAATTTTCTATACAGATGAGTAATATTTATTCTATATTTATTGTCATCACTGTGAGCGCTGGATACTGTTTTCAATTCATACTTGCAGCCGGAGGGCGCTCTGTGCACCTTTAGTCCACAAATATCTCAGTAAAAGAAGAGGCATATCATGTGACATTCCAGGAAGTAACAGAGGCTTCCAGAGATCACTATAACATCCAGATAAACACTTTTCAAGACAGTAAATACACGATTGCGACAATGTATACATGTATTGCCTCAGAATTTGCGTATGAATAGCGCTCGCTCCGTGGGTGTGGCTGCATTAGCGGATAATGAGCTGAATCACGGTCGTCTGACATGTCTCTTTTCATACAGATTACATAAACAGAGAATTGTTGTTTTCGATTTGACTTACACGATTTAAAACCTGACATTTCAGCTTTTCTTTAGACATAAGTCTAATTTTTTTGTGATTAGTATTCACTAAGTTACAGTTCATTTTCTGAGAACTATCAGATTGGACTTCGTTCATAGGGAGACGACAGATGGTGTATAACTCTTAATTGTATGTGCAACATTGACTGAGTATTTTGAGTCTCTTTCACACTGGTAAGAAAAAAACCGAGGTGGTATCGCCGGCGATACCTCAGACTCCAGAGTGTTAATAAGCCTTTATCTGACTGTGTTCTGATGTGCTCTAAATCACTCACAAATCTTATGATAATTCTCCATTCAGTTTTCACACAATATTAGTTGTTTTCATGCCTTTTGCACAACATTGCACCATTTCATGCTTTTCATCTTCAGAAAGATCTTTCTTCCTCCCCATATTGCATGAGAAGTGTGACTTGCTTAATAATGTGGAACGACCTCTACGTAGGGTTTCCATAGACCTGGCAAATTATTTTGTCTGAGATTGATAGCAGTTATCTAAAAAGACATGGATAAATAAACATTTTCTTAGAAAAACTAAAATCTGAATGTTTATTATACTGAAATCTTACTGATATGTCACTTGCATAATAATTTGGAACGCGGTGTAGGCTGTTATATAAGCCTTGTGTGTCGTCTTCTGTGTTGTGCTCGAAAGAGCACGCGAGAGTGGGAGCACATTTATAATTCACATTTAGATATTAACTGTTTTGCGCATGTGCTCCCGCTCTTGTGCACTCAATTACTGAGGGAAAACTCATTACAGTGCCAAATGATGCAGGGAAAGCAGCACAACAAATTCTACTTGATAACAGGTGAGCCAGGGGATAAACCACAGAAATTACTATGTAATAATCTGTTCAAATAATCACGCTGCCGTCTCTGTCTCAGAAATCAGAGCTTTGTCAAGAGTAGGTCTGCTGTAAAATACTATATCATTTATATTTAAATGTTTTAAACATTGTATGATATCATAGACGAATAAGTGTAAACTCTATGGGCCCTATTTTAACGATCTAAACGCAAATGTAAAGCGCACGGCGCAGGTGCACTCAGGGCATGTCCAAATCCACTTTTGCTATTTTAACGACAGATAAACGGTCCATGCGCCGGGGCGCATTTTTGAAATGGGTTGTCCCTATTCTCTTAAATGAGTAATGGGCGTAACGTTCAATAAACCAATCAGAGTGTCATCTCCCATTCCCTTTAAGAGCGAGATGCGCTCGCGCCATGGCGGATTGCTATTTACATGGCGTATACGCGATGAGTCAGTTAATATATATATGTGTGTGTATTGGCACGATTGTTCAATTAATTAGCCAATTTCGTTCATCATTATAAGTAGTAATAGGCTGAATTGAAAATAGATAGCCTAATTCTAATACACGCAATGACTATTCATTATTACATTTTGATATTTATGTAGCCTACACAATAATATTCTTTTACAATGTAATCCTTTTGTTTTTAATATTTGGCATGTTTGTGTGATGCGCATCCCTGTGTGTAATAAGCAAAGTCAACGCGCACTGCAGACGCGCCCAGAGGCGCAGTTTCTACCAACGCGCTCTAACAAAAAAATATTGCGCCATTGACTTTAGACTTTAGACCAGGTTTGAGTTGGTCTATGGCGCAGTCTATTTTCAGCTCCTTAAAATAGCAATGCGCCGGCAATGCGCCTGAACACACCTCTTTTTTTAGACCAGCACGCCCATGGGCGCACTAACTGGCGCAAATGCATTTACTAATTTAAGGACGTGGCGCTGAACGGGAAAACGCGAACGGCGCCGGACGCAAACTAGCAAACACACTTGCGCTGCGCCTTGCGTCGCATTGCGCCGGGTGTATTATAGGGCCCTATGAATGAAATGAGCCAAGCGCGTTCATAAATCAAATAGCCGCGTTTCTCTTGGCGTCTCTCAGAAATCAGCTTTGTCAAGAGTAGGCTACTACATCATACACATTTTGTATTATTTTATTTGATATGTGTATTTAAATGTTTAAAACATTGTACGATATGAACATGACTGCATGCAGGATGAAATGAGGCGCGATAACATGTCAAATGGCCTCTGTGTGTCTTTTCTACTACTTATTCTGATGTTTCTGTCTATTTAAAAGTTGTATAATATGATCTTGTCATTCAACTAATAAGTAGCTCAGCGGTTATGTGCAGTGTAGGTCTTACAAAGCTGTCTTGGCTTGTGATAGCAAGAATGGTACACCTCTATAGCGATGGATTTTGGGTTCGGGTTAAACAATAACGGTACCGTTCGGGTTCGGGTCGGGTCGAGTCAAACGATCTCAGGTACGGGCCAGGTACGGGCCTCAGTTTAAAGCCCGTGCTGACCTCTATGTCTTAGTAATGTCTTTCAGGCCTTTCCACACTGATGAAGGGTTGTTGGCTGAAAACTGGTTTCTCAGCTTTTCAGAATTGTTCCTCTTAGCCACTCTGATCTCCTTTGTCAGTATGTATTTGGCACATTAAAACAAGACTCTGTCCCTGTTCTTGTAGGCATCTTCTTTGGCCTGATGAAGTCCTGGAAGTCTGGGATGCACATATCCTCACAGAAACTGATATATGATGTTACAGAATCTGTGCACTCATCCAGTTCAGTGGCAGCAGCCTCAAAAAACATTCCAATCAGTGCATTTGAAGTAGGCTTGTAAATCCCGCTCTGCTTCATTAGTCCATCTTTTTACAGTCCTTAATACAGGTTTAGCTCATTTTAGTTTCTGCCTGTAGGTCTGTATAAGATGAACCAGACAGTGATCAGAGAGCTCCAAAGCTGCATGTGGAACAGAGTGATATTCAGCCAGGTTTCCATGAAACAGAGCAGCAGAGTTTGAAAAGTCTTTATTTGTTCGGGAGAGAAGAAGTGCATTTGTTTTGTTAGGTAAGAAGCAGAGATTTGCCAGATGGATACTGGTTTTAGAACTGCGCTGTCTGAGCTTGAATAGCGCGCCGGCTCGCTTCCCACCTTTGCGCGTCCTGGAGCGTTTGAAAAGTGCAGCTGCCCCTCCAACTAAAATGTCCAGCAAATGTACAAGTAGTCGAAAACCGGTGAAATATTGGGTGGTGTGTACTGCCGAATTTATCCCTGGTGAAACTGATTGTATTAAAAAAAAAAAAAAAACAGGGCAAACAATCAAAAACAGTAAAACAACTGGAGAGCTCTACACAGAGGCGGCCATTCGTGGCGCCATCTTGCTTTGAATTCATGCTCAAACAGCAACATTACACACTAAAGAAAGTTGAAATGCAAAAAAAAAAAAAAAAAAAAAAGGATAGATCTAAATGACTGATACAAACCTGTGTTTATGCAGGAATGGCCAGTAAGTGGAGGTAACTGGGGCCAGGGAACGCTAAGTTTTTCAGAGGTCATCATCACTGGGTAAGTGATCTCTCAAGCACATACATTAACTCTTTGCTGTACTGAAGCCTATTCACGTTTTATAATTGGATTAGAGAGGGAAACCTTTTTTACTTGTTGGAAGGAAAATACTTTTCAATTTGGAGCCAGTATTTCAGAGCTGTTATTGTTTTCTTTTTTTCTTCCTGAAACAATAGGCATGCTGATGGATCGATCAAGTTTTGGGATGCCTCAGCATGTGAGTTTGTCTCAGAAAATAAACACTTATGTTTTATGTCACATGTAGATTATATGGAAATGTTTTGAGTTGGAAAAATAGAAATAATCAGATGCACACAGAATCTGCACCAGGAAAGTTCTGCAGATTTCCAAAGAATTGGAACAACCATCATTCACAATGTTTTTTTGTTTTTTTTTGTGTGTGTGTGTTTGTTTAAATAAATATTTTGGCTAATTTGATTTTGCTTTCAACTGCTAATAAGAGTAAAACACTCTCAGCCACATTTTAAGATATTTTTAATTGTCTACATCCATTTTGCAGAATTCTGCAGATGCTTCCCAAATTAGAGGTCTGCGCGGGACTGTTTTTTTCGTCCCGCTCCTGCCCACTCCCGCAAGGTTCTATTCCGCACACACACCCGCTCCCGTCCCCGCCTAAAATTCACTCGGTGTTCACCCGCTATCTGCATGTACTGATTTTCTTCCCAGCCCAACAGGTCCCGCTAAATTTAGATTGTTTCCAGAATCTCACATTTAAACTTCTCCTAAAGAAAGAAAGTGATTGGGGATAACAAATATAAAATGTTGCATATACAAGATTTGTATTTGTTATTTGTCTAATGATGCTGTCAACACCCTAAAAAATGTCAGAGAAAAAAATGTCACAAAGAATAATAGGCTCAAATATCACAGAGAAAAATAGGCTAAATTAAATAGCCTACAACATGTCCCTCAAAACTATAGTCTAAGCCAAAAATGCATAAACGAAAACTGTTGGCTTACTAGCTATACTGCAAAATGAAATCTTTTTAACATCCACGCAAGAACAGAATGACCCTGACTGATGACCGTTTCAGAACGTCTCTCCTCCAAAATCCGATCACAAAAGTTGAATGTTCTCTGAAGGTGCACTCACGCAGACCTCTAATACAAAGAACATAGGTTTCTCAGGACAGAGAACTGGGGACTGTGTGAACGCCACCACTGCAGAAAGTTTTGTTCACTTCAAGTTCAAGCACAGATGCGCTGATGTCAGAGCATCTCGGGAGCGACCGGGTTATTGTCAGACCGCCTGCTCCCGCCTAAAGTACACTATAGTTACCGACCGCAATCCGCCTTTCATTCAGAATTTAATCCCGAGCAGCAAGGGAGAGCCGCGGGAATGCAGACCTCTACCCCAAATTCAGAAAATGCAAAAAAAATTTTGCAGATTTGTATCTGCTAATAATTCATTTAAAACTAAAATGATTAGCAACAACTAATAAAGATAATTGTTTATGAGTTTTTCTCTGTTGTGTCTGTCAGTAATGCTGCAGGTTTTGTATAAGCTGAAAACAGCAAAGGTTTTTGAGAAGCCCCGTGGTAAAGAGGAGAAATCCAGCACTGAAATTGTGGATGAAGATCCGTTTGCCATCCAGATCCTGTCTTGGTGTCCAGAGAGTCGTGTGCTCTGTGTGGCTGGAGTATCGGCTCATGTCATAGTCTACAGGTTCAGCAAACAGGAAGTCACCACTGAAGTGGTCCAGGTCTGACCCATTTTAATGCAGGACATATATATATGTATAGTTGAGAAATTAACAAGATATTAGTTTAAAATGCATATATTTGTGTAATGTAAATTTTAGATGATGTTGCTGCTCACCATTTGATTTACATTCTTTACTTCTTTTAATTGTTTTTTAATTTCTTGAGTTCATTTTAAATGGTCCTGCTATGTGACAAATGGTTAATATTGATATGAGGTCCTAAAAAACTGCATGGTGATTATAATGCAATTAGAAAAATGCTATTTAAAGCCGTTTTAGTGGAGTTTAGTTTGCGCACTGCAGGATATTTCATTAAGAATTAAGTTGTTTTGACACATGATTTCCAACAGTTAGTCTACCATATGCTGCATCCACACAAATGAGTAAAGTGCTCACTTATTTATGCTTATTAATCCTAAAACCTTGTTTTTTAATGAGTAGGTTTCACACTGCAGGACTGAATAAATTAACATGGAAGTAGCTTCACATAAATATTACAAATGTAATTAATTGCAGGTAAAACTCTTCTTCAGCCTCATGCCTGGAAAATATCTTCCTGTCGGGGTCCTGATTAGCAATGTTATATAATATTAAGGCTCCCCAAGATATCGCTCAATTATAAATTAATTTTTGAGCCACTTTATGAGCCACTCTAGAAGAATTTGCAGAATACACTTGTATATATAATTATTTTTTTTAATTTATCAGAACACTTTAATAATATATGTATTTGCTTAAAAATGAATTATATAAAGTAATTTGTAGAGTCAACCTCTAAAGTCAACAATCATTTCTAAAAACAAAAATACCCCAATGAGATAATGCTTATATATTTAATATTTCTATCCATATAATTTCTTATATTTGATATTCTTATATTTTTATATTTTCTGATTTGTTAAAAAAATGCTAAAATATTACACAATTTGCATAGATAATTTTGTTTTAATGAACAAAATCTGTGTTCTTTTCTGGGAAAGATTAATTAAATGCATGGAAATCTGAATCTCCATTTATAGACATGCGGATCTATGCATATGTTTATATAAATCTGTGTGCAGATGTAATGAAAGTTTTTCTGGTGTGTAGTTGCTGGAGGTGCGTATGCAGTGTGAACTGAATGAAGTGGAGTCTCCAGAGGTCGGAGGCGAGCAGGCGTCGGCCGTTTCCACCCCAGGAACCTCATCTAGCCCTCAGACCAGCCTGCCTCAGTCCCACCCCTCCACCAGCAGCAACAACTCCTCTGACGGCCTGCGAGATAACGTGCCCTGTCTCAAGTACAAACTATTTCAGATTTACTCGCCCCTAAACGGCATGTAAAAACAGCAAAACAAAAACTTAACATGTTGATTAAATGGCCTTACCAATAGGGCTGCACGATGTATCGTTTTAGCATTGAAATCGTGATGCGCGATATCAAGTATAGGGATCGTTAATCCATACGGACCAGGCACCACAGTTCAAAGCGCACGTGATTCTTGGATAATATGCAAAGTTTGACCCTAATACAGTGAAAGTTTATCATTTCTTTTAAATTTAAACGTTCAAGCGATTTTAAACCGTTTGAGTGCACAAAGAAAACGCAATTCTGAACGTGCAGATGTTTTCTGTGCACACCGAACACCGAATGCCATTCTCTTCCATGTCTATTTGTGCCTGAACGGACATAAAAATTGTCAAAATGCACGTAAAACATCAAGTAGTTGATTAGGTGAACTAAACAATTGAGAAGGAAAACTGGACGTGTAACAGTGTTTTGGATCCGTGCATTTGGTCTTAAAGTGACAGCAGCCCAATATTCTTGCTGCTTTCTGTGTCATGAATGATAATCAAACAACAAAAGCAAAACAGAAAAATCACTTTTGTAGTGTTAAAACAGATGAATTATATTTAATTTATACAGTGAAGACTATTGATATTTTACATTTGATTATTCAATTTCCGTAACTGAATACTGTTAGACTTACCTGAAAAATATAAAGTACTATTTATTTCATTTATATCTTTGTTCTATTATATTTATTTTCTTTGCTTGTGATGTGTTCGTTATTTTCTATGCATATTTACTCACCTACAAAATCACCTACATGATTAATTCTTTCCAAACAGAGCTATTCAATTCATTTCAACAAAATATTGCAATGTCAGTTTTTTCCAATATCGTGCAGCCCTACTTTCCAACAACATAAACTATGATATGAATCAGATTTATTTTGCTCAAATGTCTGGCTTAAGAATGACATGGTCTGTGTTTGTGTTAGCATTTAGTTCATTGTGTCTGTGTCCTATTTGGCCAGGGTCAGGAGTTCTCCTCTCAAACAGTCTCCGGGTTACCAGGTGGAGCTGCTCATTCAGCTGGTGTGGGTCAGCGGGGAGCCGCCACAACAGATCACTAGCCTGGCCGTCAACTCTGCATATGGCCTGTAAGTCCTCGAAATGACACCACTAACTCATTTACTGCACCTATGATGTGTTTACTGAGGAATTTAAAAATGCTTCCCTTCCACAACAGCTGTTCATTGTCTTTCAGACAAGTTTTATGTGTCATGATCCATCAAAATAAAGCCTAGCAGGCATGTAAAGTACTTGAATAATTGTACTTCATTACAATAATTAAGTATTAATTAGGGGAATTTGAACTGTACTTGAACACTATTGAAACAATAATGGCTGCTCATGACAATGAGTCATGACAATACCATCACTGAAGATGTTTGAGTTTGATATTCAGTCTGTCAGTCTATAAACAACTATAAACTATATATAAACAAATGTCAAATAACCATAAAACCATCTTCTGTTGCAGAATTTAAAGTTTAACTGGTTTCAGAATGGAGATTTTTAGTTTAACATATAGCCTTAAGTGGAAAATTTTAATTAAATGAATGTTGTGCAAAGATTGTAAAGCAAGCTGTCAATTTTAAAGCTAAAAAACAAATCAAAATCTGCTAAGGAATAATTAAATGTAACAAGTCGTGTAATTTTTTTTCTTCTTTTATTGTAAAATTAAACAACATTTTATCAAACTTTGTTAATTAAAGCTGCAGTCCGCGAATTTTGGCCCTCTGGCGGTTAATAAACAGAACTGCACGTGTCTTGCGGAGGAACGTTGTAGCCGGAGCTACTTTTCTCCGTGTATGTCTATGGCGAGTCACGCAGTTACTGTGATACTCTGCGGCGAGTCCTACCAGTCTGGTCTAAAAATAGTCCGAATATAAACACTATAAGTGTACCATAATGATTCAGGATAAGACAAAAACACGGTTTGGAAAATGAATTCATGTTGTATATTCTCATTATATAATTTTTGTAAATTTTTAACACACAAAAAGTTGCGGACTGCAGCTTTAACTTAATCTTTTAAACAACAGAGAAGATGGTGATCAAACTACATTTTATTAAAATCACCTGTCAAGTTTATAATATATATTACATCAGCACATGAGAGTCAAATTGGACGACTACAGGGACTCATGTCAAGATCGCTCATTAAACAGTTCTTCTATTGCCAAAATGATGACAAAAAGATCAGTCAAGAATAGAAAATTATTGAACATTTTCAAATCAATAATGTCAGAATCAGAATGTGTAGTTCGTGAATAGAAAAAATGTCTGTTAAAACCAACACGCTGAACCTTTTGAATTGGATTGGCGTTTATTCTGTTTTGCATGCAGTGTGAAGTATTTCACTCATCATTCCAATTTGATTTCAGCGAGTGAAGAAAACATTTTTTACTCATTTGCGTTATGTATTATGTACGTTATCGTCTCTGACAGACAGCATGTTGAAGCCGCTCAGGCCACTATTTTTTCCCCTCTTCTCAGAAAGCAATGAAGTAGTCAAAACATCTGGTAGGGTGGGTTTTCCAGGAAATGTGTGTACTCCCTGGACCTCTGCTTCTCGTAAATACTGCTATGTATTGTGCACGTTATTTTTTTGACAGACATCAAAATTATGTGGATTTGAAAATGGATGGATCTTAAGGTAATAATTATTTATTTCTTAGCCAGCAAGTATTCAGTGAAGTGATTGATGGCCATGAGTGTGTTATGTCCATGTTTTTAGTTATTCCAACCAAACAGCCAGCCAAGTTTTTGACAGACATGATAATGTTTGATTTTTGGCTAATTATAAATCATGCTGGAGACATTCAAAACACTTTTTTTGCGCAGTTCATTATACTTATTTTACGGAATGAAGTTTATTTTGTGCCTTAAATAAATTACATGTTACTCAGAGACTGACATGTTTGGCTTGTCAAAAATGTTACATTCAGCTTTTAATTTTTTTTTCACCAGGAAAGGAGTGGTTTTGATGCACAAAGTTGTTTTTATTGACGCTTATAACAAAAATATTTCATTTAAACCTAATAGAACTTTACTTTTTAGTTACAGATGCTTAAGTGCACTTAAAGGGTTAGTTAAGGGTTAGTCAAAAATGAAATTTCTGTCATTAATTACTCACCCTCATGTCGTTCCAAACCTGTAAGACCTTCGTTCATCTGCGGAACACAAATTAAGATATTTTTGATAAAATCTGAGTTTTTTTTTTTTTTTTTTTTAAATTTCCTGTAGAAAGCAACAAAATTACCACATTCAAGGTCCAGAAAAGTAGAAAAGATATCGTTAAAATAGTCAACATGACTACAGTGGTTCAACCTAATGTTATGAAGCGACTTTTGCTGAGAATGCATTGCAGAGCTTCCAGGTTCTACGTCAGAACGTCAGAAACAGCATCGGCCAATACTGAGCGGCATTCTGACGTAGAACACGGAAGCTCTGCAATGTGTCTTCAACATAAACTGCTTATTAGAATGACAGTGTAGAGAGGAAATTATTGAATAAAGTCATTATTTTTGTTTTGTTTTTGCAAACAAAAAGTATTCTCTACGCTTCATAACATTGCGGTTGAACCACTGTAGTCATTTTGTCTTTACTATTTCTCTGGACCTTGAATGTGGTAATTACGTTGCTTACTATGGGATTTCATCAAAAATATCTTAATTTGTGTTCTGAAGATGAACAAAGGTCTTAATGGTTTGGAACGACATGAGGGTGAGTAATTAATGACAGACATTTCTTTTTTGGGTGAGCTAAACCTTTAAAGGTGCCCTAGAATCAAAAATTGAATTTACCTCGGCATAGTTGAATAACAAGAGTTCAGTACATGGAAATGTCATACGTTGAGTTTCAAACTCCATTGTTTCCTCCTCCTTATATAAATCTCATTTGTTTAAAAGACATCCGGAAAACAGGCGAATCTCAACATAACACCGACTGTTACGTAACAGTCGGATCATTAATGTGTATGACCCCAATATTTGCATATGCCAGCTCATGTTCAAGGCATTACACAAGGGCAGCCAGTATTAACGTCTGGATCTGTGCACAGCTGAATCATCAGACTAGGTAAGCAAGCAAGAACAATAGCGAAAAATGGCAGATGGAGCAATAATAAATGACATGATCCATGATGTCATGATATTTTTAGTAATATTTGTAAATTGTCTTTCTAAATGTTTCGTTAGCATGTGGCTAATGTGCTGTTAAATGTGGTTAAAGTTACCATCGTTTATTACTGTATTCGCGGAGACGAGAGCCGTCGCTATTTTCATTATTAAACACTTGCAGTCTGTATAATTCATAAACACAACTTCATTCTTTATAAATCTCTCCAACAGTGTAGCATTAGCCCGTTAACCACAGAGCATATAGCCTCAAAATCATTCAGAATCAAATGTAAACATCCAAATAAATACTATACTCACAGGAATCGATGCATGCATGCAGCATGCATAACGAACATCTTGTAAAGATCCATTTGAGGGTTATATTAGCTGTGTGAACTTTGTTTATGCACTGTATAACTGCACTTATAGTTGAGAGCTCGGGAGGGCAGGGAGCGAGATTTAAAGGGGCCGCAGCCTGAATCGGCGCATATTTAATGATGCCCCAAAATAGGCAGTTAAAAAAATTAATTAAAACAAATCTATGGGGTATTTTGAGCTGAAACTTCACAGACACATTCAGGGGACACCTTAGACTTATATTACATCTTTTGAAAAGACGTTCTACGGCACCTTTAAGGAAGCTTTTTTTCGTACTTTTTTTTTTAAATATGTAATTTTACTTTTAATTAAATGTTGACAATACCCATGGCAATTGGGCAATTTTACTGTTTTTACTGCATTTTCGATTAAATAAATGCAGCCTCTGTGAGCAGACAAGACTTTCAAAAACATAAAAAGATCTTAATGATTCCAAACTTTTGACTCATAGTGTATATCTGCATTGTGTTTTACAGAGTTGCTTTTGGCAATGGTAACGGACTTGCGGTGGTTGATTACCTTCAGAAAACTCTCCTTCTGAACATGAGCATAGCCGAGCTGTACGGCTCAACAGATCCTCACCACAGACAACCACGCTCACCCCGCAAAGCCAGACAGCCCTCGGCAGGTGAACACAAATCTAAGAAAGCTTCATCTTCTTACTAATAATCATAACCTCTGCATGTTGTCAGTCTGTGTGTATCACTTTCTGTCTGATAAAGTAAAGCACATGCTCATTATGAGCAGTGTCAGTGCTCCTGCGGGTGGTCATCTCTGGCCGAGGAACCATCTGCCCCTGATCTTAGAAAATCATCCGATCCATATGCTCAAAAATGGATGCTGGTGTTTGTTCTTTTCTTTCCTCTGTCTTTGCTTGTTCTTTTTGTTGTTCACTCATGAGTTTCAGTCTTTGAAATACACAGATGCCAACAGACTGAATTTACGGACATTTACAGTATTGTTAGCGATGATTTAATACAGAAAACCTGACCAATACCAATTATAAGTGCATGTTTTATAAAGCAATTTATTGATTATGTAATGGTAATTGCTATTACTATTACTCATACTTGGGATTAGCATCACAATTTTTCAGAAAATCTTGCTGACAATTACAGTATATGTTACACAATATTTTTTGACCTCACTCATTTATTGAAAAATAAGCAAGCAGAAGAAATGTGTCCGAACTGTCCTGAATCTAGTCTCTAGGTATCTGGGAGTTCAAAGGCCTTTCAGCTGTTCATTTGATTTTGTGTCATTGTTTTGTCTCACCCTTTCAATATTCGTCTTTCTCTGTGGTTTCGTAAAGACACTCTACATAAGAAGTCTTGCATGTCCGGCCTCTCTAACTTTTATTCTGAATCTGTGAAAAAGCTTCGTTCTTCTTACCTCAGTAAGTCACATGGCACTCATCAAAGGTCTTGTCTTTTTCTTTATATCTGTCTGCATTCTTCTTTTTCTCTCTGTTTAACACTTCAGTATATATTTTTTTCATGTTTATTTATCAGTTTTAATTGTTATGATGTTTCCTGTATGAAGTCCGCCTGGCTGTTTGGTTTAGATGTGTTTGTTTTCAACAGGTCTTTGTGATGGTAATGAAGCTTCAGCCACTCCAGAGGAGAAATGTAAATCACCAACTTCAGGTAAACATGCTCTGATTGCCCCGATTATATGACAGGATTTACTGGTAAAACATGAAGATAATTGATGGTAGTTTCATGAGTTGATTGATAGATCTTTAAGAAACTGTTCACTCAAAAATGAAGCTTTTGTCATGATTTCCTCACCCTTGTGTTGTTCCAAACATGTGTTTCTTTCTTTCGTGAAAAATAACAGAAGATCTTAGGCAGAAAGTGTTTGTTTTTGATAAATCACCACCCACTTTCATTTTATACTGCCAAGCTTTGTCAAAATCCTTTATCCCTGAAGCATGTTTTATTAGATTGTGCTGAGAAACCTTTTTTATCCAGTTAACACTCTGGAAGAAATTTTGAACAAAGTTAAACCAAATATGGTTTCAGAGTCTTTAGCAAAAATAGATTTTAAAAACCTGATATTAGATATACTTATGGAAGCTTGTTTCCGCCACAGGTAATTGCGACTTTTTATCTCACAGTTCTGACTTTTTTTTGCTCGCAATTACGAGTTTATATCTCACAATTCTGACTTTTTTCTCAGAATTGCGAGATATAAACAAAATTGAGAGATATAAAGTCAGAATTGCGAGTTATAAACTCACAGTTGAGAGAAAAAAAGGTCTGAATTGCGAGTTTATATCTGAATTGCGATTCTGACTTTTTTATAACTCGCAATTGCAATTTTAAAATCTTGCAATTCTGACCTTTTTTTCCTCAGAATTGAGATATAAACATGCAATTGCGTGTTATAATATCCAATTGTGAGGGGAAAAATCTCACAATTTATATCTCACAATTCTGACTTTATAACTCGCAATTACATGTTATAAAGTCAGAATTGTGAGATATAAACTCACAATTCTGAGACAAAAAATCTTTATAAGACAATTGACCCTTCGCAAAGACCCGCCGCCCTTAGTTACTGTTGCTTTGTCCGACAAGCCGTGGCGCTGTCACGCCACATCGTTGACCGAAGAGGACACTGACAACATGTCGACAGACAAGAAAACCAGGTTACTTATGATATTAAACAAAGTCCCAGCTTTCAAACTGTGTAGTTTGAAATTCAAACAATAAAAACCGTTTTGTGGCTCTTTAATGTGTCGTGACAAATTGCTGTAGCGCCTCAGCTCAAGAGGCTCGTTAACTGATCATCTCTTCCTACTAGTCCATTTATAGCGTCAAATAAACATGAATGAACATGAGAATGAATGTTGTTTCAAATGTGTAGAGACATCAATATACACAATTTTTCAAGTTTAACTCCACCGAGGTTAATCGTCTAACTACTTGCTGCTTTGTCGGACAAAATGGCGGATGCGGCGTTCTGATTGGTTAGATCGCTTGTCAGTCAAACTCCCGGCGAAGGGTCAATTGTGTTTATATCTCGCAATTCTGACTTTATATAACGCAATTCTAACTTTTTAACTCGCAATTGTGAGTTTAAATCTCGCAATTTTGAGAAAAAAAAAGTCTGAATTGTGAGATAAAAAGTCGCAGTTACCTTTTTTATTTTATTATTTAGTGGCGGAAACAAGCTTCTATATATACTGTAGCCACAGAAGCTGGCATGACGTTAAAAAACAAACAAACAAATCAAGCTTCAAAAATGGAAAAATACTAATGTGTCTATATTTCGAGTCTTTTGAAACTATACAATATCTGAGATTAATAGTCTAAAATTGTATTCATTATTCATTTTCTTTTTATTAAACATGCATGAATTAGATTTGTAAGCTACGGTTTAACCGTACAGAAAACATATGACTTCAGAAGACTTGAAATATTTGCCCATGCCATATGGACTACTTTTATGGTGCTTTTTCTTGCGAAAAATAAATCACTAGCTACTTTCATTGAATTGAAAAGTGCAGCCTGTAAATTTTGCCTAACATCTATAGGTTTAGAACAACATGAGGGTGAGTTCATGATGACAAAATGTTTTGTGGACTGTGCCTTTTAAAGTGAAATGTATAATTTTGCAAAATGGGTTTCCCAAAAAGGCCCCTGTCAGCATGGCTTGGACAAACTGGTAATCCCCCAAGCTCATGCTAATCCTCTGGCATTTCTGTTTGGTGACGCAGAAATTGCACACTGCGACTTAAAGACAGATATATTGACAAACACTGCTATACCAGAGCATTGGACGTGAAGCTATTATAGTTGAAAAGTCTTTAGCGCAGCAAAAAATTAAAACGATTCTGCAAGCGTTGTCAGAATTGGAGTCAGGTGTGCTGACCAAGGAAATTTCATTTGCAAGGAATTTGACTTTGATATGCAGATAGTTGCCAAAAGTTACATAAGACCCCATTGGCTGTGTCACATTATTATGCAGACTGTGTTGTTGCTACTGTATAGGATCCGGTTCACCATGCAATTCTGATGAAGACACCAAACAAAAGTTCATTGACAAGGGTACAGTACATTATACACACCCATTTTCTGTCTTCAGAAAGCCTTTATTTTCATTGATTTGGTTCTTTTCAACACATTTTCCAGTGATGTCCAAAAGCAAGCAGATATCCAAGAATGTTGCCAATGACTTTGGTACTGTATAATGTTCATATTATGGCCGTCTGGGTCTTTCAGTTTCTGTGCTAATGGGCTACACTAACCAAATGAACTAACCAAATAAATTAAAAATGGGTTTGCTTAAGTGCATAGTAGAGCTGAACTTGAGCTTTGTGTATCTGTTGCTTGGTGGTTGAGTGTGTCAATAAATGGTGGACCAGTGAGAAATTTTTCACTGTTTAACTTGTTTGAAACCAGAGTCAACTTTCTTAATATACATATCCTTGTAGTCTTGTGAATGATTCATGAGTGCATGTTACTGTAAGGAGAAATGTTTTTGTGTGTTTTTTTTCCTGAAAGGAATAGTAAATGCTGCCCATGTTGAAATGTAAACCGTTTTAAAGGGGTCATGAACTGCATTGTTTTATAATGCTTACTGGGGTGCACTATGTTAATGTTAGTATGCTTTTTACATCAAAAATTGTCATAATTTAGAATTAAAAGACATTTTTCCTACCCTGATTTTAGCCCTCTTATTTGAACACTCTGTTTTAAGGGGCGTGTCTGCTGTGAGACTTCAGTGTAAACGCCCGCTGCTGTGATTGGCTAATATCTTTGCAATATGAAATAGCTAAATATTTCTCTCTTGAAAACTTTTAGCACATTTTTACTCTTAGAGCTCTCAAGGTTAACTAATCGTGAAAAGTGTTGATTATAGCATTACATTTAGATCTATGGCATTATATTTAGATTTGTGGCATGAAAGGTTGCAGTGATGAACACTGTAGCCGATCACAGACATGTTGTTGAGCGCATGAAAGCAGTGATCTCGTCATTGCAACTCAATTTCTGCACACTAACAAATGCTTTCATCATAACTAAAAGTGCAAAAAGAGATTTGTTGAATAAAATGGGAGTTTTGGCGCGAGTCCAGAACTCAGTCACTGATAAACTGTCGCTGTTTGATTGACAGCTCCAGCTTTGATCACTTTCTATATATCGTTTTCTATGTATAATTTAATCCACGTTTAAATAAATTGACTGTTTAGTCACTAATTTGATTTGCTAACACAGACAAAGAACATGTGACTGTACATGAATCATTACATATCCGATCAGGCATTAGAATTAACACAGTTACTTACATGTTGCGTTACTGTCGAGTCCTTATCGTAAAAGTCAGTTTGCAAAGCCTGCACCGAATTGCCATTGTTTTACCAAAGAATCCACAGCAAAATGTACTGAATACAAATAAATAATACTCAACTGAGACATTCACACTGTTGAAAATAAATAACCATATTCCTAGGATTAGGATCCTTTGAAAGGTTATGTTATTTAAAGTCATGTATCGCTCTTGTCTCCTTATCATCTCAGTAACATGCCAGTGGGCGGGGCTAAAGTTGCAATGATGAAGTCAGTGTTGATTTCTTCTGCAGAGGTGGTGTTTCACAGATTCGTTTGATGGGCTTGGTGTCAATAAAGCTTTTATTGGACTAACAACGAAGTTTTCAGTTCTGGAACTTCTAGAATATTCGTTTAGTGCGATGACCTCTTATATATCAAAAGCTCAAGGAAAAGTTGATTTCTCAATTCATGACCCCTTTAAGATCTAAAACTTTTTTATTCTCACAATTTCAAAATTGTATATCCTGCTGGAATGCTTTTTTCTAACCTTGTTTAACATTACAGGCTTTTACTCTGCTCTGGTGCGTGTCAAGGGTAAAAATACACAGGGCAATGAAAATGATGCTAGACATTCCACATATCTTTGATTTTGAATCATTTGTTTACTCACAGATTTCCACCGAACATCAGAAATCATAGATAGATCTTCATATGGGCGATTACACGCAATGCCAGATTTTGTTAGAAAGAAATGAGGTTTCCTGGTGTTCTGACTCTTGATCTGTGCTGATTTCATTGCCACTAATCTCAATGTAATTTTCTCGGCATGATCGAGTTGCTTCTGAATGTAACATACTAGATTATCAAATGTCTCTTTTAAAGGCTGCTGATGGGCTCATGGCTGCTCTATGGCTTCGTTCTACATTATGATCCTCCAACTTATTGTCAATCTGCTTTTTTTCTGTCTTCATAAACCTGTTGATTCATCCTTATCTAACATTTTTAGTTACAATGATTTCCCAGATATGAATGGCTTTGATTATATGTTCAGAACAATGTTTTCTTTTTTCCAGCTAGGATATCCCGGAAAATTAACATGATTGCTGATCAGAAAGATGGTAAGCTATTGTTCTCTCACTTTAGTTTCTAGGAGTAGCTGCGCATCTTTTGCAGGTGATCTTTTTCTTCCAACATAAACTGGGCGTTTGTCATCAAATAGAAAGGGCAGCTCTTGATGTAGCAGTATGTACAGTACTAATACTGTATTCCCAACTCTAAAGAGCTGCATCACTGTTTACTATCTATATTATCTGCAATAGTAATAGTAGTGTTGTCAAAAGTACCGACCGCGATACCAAGTCTGTACTGACATTTTGAAAATGTGACGCTTTGAGAGCTGTTGAGCTGATTTGTAAACACCTGATTGGCCTTTGTGTTCACGCGCTCATCAGATATGTCTGTGATTTGCTACATTAATCAACGCGTGGGAGCATTTGAAAGCACATGGAAGCGTTTGAATTTGAAAGCATTTTGAAAGCTGATAGACACCTGCTTTCAAACGCTCTTTTGTGTATCTGTGTAAGCGCTCAGTGAAGAGCGTCATTGATGTCTATCGTAGACTGTAAAAAATATGGACGTAGTGTCCGTGAAGTCACCCGTAGATTTCTGAAGAGCATTTTTGAAGTGAAAATGAGGCCGCTGCCATCTTAGCAGCACGCCATCGCACGTCACTCCCGGATAACTGAAAATGGGACAAAAGGCGGGACATGGTTGGAACTGAAGTGCCTGGTTGCTGAAACCACGCCCGCCTAGCTTGACGTGATCATGCTAGCAGGCAAAGGAGCTATCTATCTTAGATACTATCTAAAATATTAATAAAGAAAACAAGTTATATCATTAGAAAGTTCTAAAGGTTTACTGTCAATCTACGGTGTTTTTTTACAATATAGATGCTCCAGCACCAGTAATGATATGTATCGTGAACGCGCTATACAAATAAATGTGAATTGAATTGAATTGAATTAATTGTAATTTGTGTCGGGTGTGCAAATGACAACACGAAAAATCAAGACGGGACTTCATACCTTTATAATGGAATGGCGATCGTGAGATGAATCCATGGCACTTGTCAAAATGTCCATGAGTGTCCATTGAAAAAGAAAAAAACAGTACTTTTTGTCCACAAAAGCATTAAATCCATGAAATATTGATATATTATCCATGTTTGCATCACACAAGAAATTATGCAACCTGAGCAGCGTTTATGTTGTAAAACTGCCCGCGTCCAAAGTATAATTTTTCAAAATGCGGCAGTTTTAGTTATAATATCCAAGCAGTGCTGTCAGAGTTTTATATCTTTCCGCCATTGTCATTGTAGTAAATCTCAGGAACAAAACTTTTAGCCAATGCCAAGACGATCCAGCAACATGTGTTCTGTTTATCTTTCGCATGCGTTCACATCTACACAGACGCACATCTGTCTCGAGTCTCGACCATTAACGCAGCACGCCATATTATTTTATAATTGTATAAAATAATCCCGAAAAAAGCACAAACACGGCAGAGATGGCAAATTCAATGGCTGGCATTATGCAATTCATATTTACCTCCCCCCCTCAGAGTTGTCAATGATAGGCAAAATTAGCAGTATAGAGTCCAAATCCACAATTTGTACCAGCTGTAAACATGTTTTTTTCTGCGTTAAAGTTGGGCATTTTAACATGTGGGTCAATGAGATTCTGCTCTCTTTTGGAGCCAGTCGATGAATTGCAGTTTGCTAGTCACTTCAGTATTGGCTTCAAGAGAAACTGGGGGAGGTTGCTGCTTGACGTCTATTTACAACATGTTTTTGAAGCGTAAACATATCTGATGAGCGCATAAACACAATGGCCAATCCGAGGTGTTTATGAATCTACTCAGCAGCGCTTAAAGCATCACATTTTTTTAAATATCAGTACCGACTTGGTATCGTGGTTGGTAACACTAAAGGCCTTTTTACACTGAACGCGAAATTTGGCGAGAAGATTTTTTTCCCTGTCGCTCCGCAATGAAACAGGCCGTCCAATTAGAGTTGTGCCTTTGATCATGTTCCCAGAGCAGCTGCTGTTGCACAGAACGGCAAGAGTGCATGGGTGTTATGATTATGAGAGCGTGTTTTAGATCTGTCAATCATATCTCCTGCTCTTCCGTATATAAAAATTGAGAGGAACACTTTTCTACAGATAAAATATGAAGGCAAATAGACATATGATTATGACAATATGTTTTCTATGTGTTTTTCATGCAGCTCATGGTATTTTTAAACCAATAAAGGATGTTTATGACAAATGATAAGCAGATTTAGCATTCAATCCATTATAAAACATACAAAGAATGCATGTCTGGCCATTATCGAATCAAAACCACTTTAGATCATATCAGAAGTTATTACAATAACTCGATGGTTTAAAGTGCGTTTTGAGCAAAGACAAATTTTGAAATGTAGCTTGATGCTAATTGTACCTCTAATTATATTTTATGATGTATTCTTTTAATCATTATAGCTAGTTTGTGTTTCTAATGTAGTACCAAACTTTATTCATTTTAATTTAATGCTGTATATTATGTAGTGGATGAGTTTAAAGCCATATACGAGACACAGACATGAAGACAAATGCATTGTTGGTCGGCGCGACCTAGCGTGCAGGCGTGAATTAGCAGAAGATGATCAGTCATTTCGCGTTCGATGTGAAAGGTCCGTTCTTCCCCGATTCGCCTTGCTTTTTCATGTCGCGCTCAGTGTGAAAGGGCCTTAAGTCATAGTAGTCAGTAGTCTAGTCAAGTCTGATCCGGTTTATAGCTTATTCTGGCCTAGAACCGCCTACTTAGACAGTAAAGGTCTGAAAACGAACCAGTCACAGTCTTGTTTTTACGCTGAGTTTGAATAAATCTGAAATAGTAGACACTACAATAATATATTCTGTCATTTTTTTGCTGACAATAAATAACTTTAAAGGTGCCCTAGAATCAAAAATTTAATTTACCTTGGCATAGTTGAATAACAAGAGTTCAGTACATGGAAAAGACGTACATTGAGTTTCAAACTCCATTGCTTCCTCCTTCTTATGTAAATATTATTCACGGAGACAAGAGCTGTCGCTATTTTCATTTTTAATCACTTGCAGTCTGTATAATTCATAAACACATTCTTTATAAATCTCTCCAACAGTGTGTAATGTTAGCTTTAGCCGTTAGCCATTGAGCACTATCAAACTCATTCAGAATCAAATGTAAACATCCAAATAAATACTATACTCACATGATCCAATACAGCATGCATGACGAACATCTTGTAAAGATCCATTTGAGGGTTATATTAGCTGTGTGAACTTTGTTTATGCAATGATAGAGTCGAGAGCTGGGGGGGCAGGGAGTGTGAGATTTAAAGGGGCCGCAGCCTGAATCGGTGCATAGTTAATGATGCCCCAAAATAGGCAGTTAAAAAAATGAATTAAAACAAATCTATGGGGTATTTTGAGCTGAAACTTCACAGACACATTCAGGGGACACCTTAGACTTATATTACATCTTGTGAAAGAACGTTCTAGGGCACCTTTAAATCCTACGTGCTTTCAGAGGTACTCCAGGTATTTTAGACCTATAATTTAGGTCTGTGTAGATTGTAGACTTGCATGCATGGATGTTGGTACAAATGTATTTAGGTGCAATATATACATTAGCAGTTAAACTTTACACTTACTGTTCCGCGTGTAGAAAGGAGGGTACGGCGTCACTGCTCTCTCCCTGGTAAGAAACAACAGAGTTGTGTAAAGGAAATGAAGAGGAAGCACGCAGCGTCTTTCCGTGAGACCTCATTACGTGATCCCAGTGAGTGGCCCTATTACAGGCTGGCCTGACCTGATCTGGACTGGTTCATACTAACCCTCACTGGAGCTTGCCGTGTGCAGTTTGTCGATTGTTTGAATGATGGCGCCCAATTTTGGTTTCAGTGAAACATAATCACCTTTTTTTCACAGTTTTATTTTGAACTGTTTACAGATTAAGGTTTAATATATTTAGTGCAGCACACAAATTACACACTTTCATCATCCTGAAACAAAGCAGATTATGGATTCTGACCTCAAAATACTGTTCACATTTGCTGTGTAATCCTTAGATTCCCAATGGTGTGATCGTAGCACACTATATATTTCTTTCAGCTGGTCGTCTACAGTGATCAGCAGCACACAACATCAGACCAACAATAACCTGTGTCGTATTAACTTCTCTCTCTCTCTTTGATTTGCTACTGACTTGTATGAGCTGTTTTTTATGATTTATTAACCAATTGCAGAAATTTTATAGGTGAATCTCACAGACCAATATGCTTCATCAAGAGTCATTTCCAAATCAAAAGAAGAATATTTTGCGTACAGAAAATGAAGGTTAAAGTCTGAATAAATTCAGTACAGCAAATTCTGCTATTATGTATAAATGTTTTTTTGTCTTTGCAGAAAATATTTGTATTCATAATTATTTTATTAATAATAATATGAATGTGAAACATGAGCTAGACATGTTCTTGTCAGTTTTGGTGAGAATCATCTTTGATTTGCTTTTAAAATTTGCATTTATACTAAAATTAGTGTTAGAGGTTTGCCAGAAATATATCTGAATGCATGCTGAATGTATGCAGTGTTTGACAGTCAAATAAAACCGCAAAACAATGTTTTGTAATTGGTGACTGCTAGTTTTGTCCGTTTTGAATGGAAACGTTTGAGTTTTAAGTGTTTTTGGGGATTTGATGGCAATGGTTTGTGTGCAGTAACTGCATGTTTTACTCATTCCACACTACATGTAACTGAAATGTAAAGTTTATATTAATACTGCACATAAAACAACTTTCATAAGAATATCATCAATATATTGTATTAACTGCTCAAATATTTTTAGTTTCAGGTGTCCTGAGGTGATTCAGACTTGATTTTACTTCATAGCATCATGTTAATTGTCTACTTCTGTTGTCTTTTTGTCCCTGATGGTTCTCAGATGCCAGGGACAACTCGTTCAGCCGCTCACGCAGCTCCAGTGTGACCAGCCTTGACAGAGAGTCACGTGAGGTCATTTCCTCCTTCTACTTTTGTGACTCCCTGTCCAAGAAGAGTGAGACGGTGGCATTGCCCAGCCTGTGGGTGGGCACCTCATTGGGCAGCATGCTGACCATCGCCCTCACTGTGCCCTCCACACCAGAGCAGAGGATGCAACAGCCTGTGGGCGTCTGTTTCTGTGGTAAGACTTGCTTTACAGCTCTGTAAAAATGAGTGGAAGTCCTTGTAAATAAGAAAATTTATGAAATTGTGAAATTCCTTTTTTTTTTTTTTCTCCGGATTCAATTTTTTAATGGTTTATAAAGGATGCCCTGTCAATTTAATAAATAAAAAAAGTAATAATTTCTGAAAATTTTAATAATAAGGCCCTATGAAATATTTTTCCTCTGAAATTCAGTATTTTATGATTCAATACAATTTTTTGAACAAAAAACAATGCGCTGAATACCGCAGCTAGGAATAATGGAATAGGACTCCGGTTCTATTTTGTGGGTTTGAACGGTTGAAGGTCAAAATTACAGTTTCAGTGCAGCTTCAAAGAGCCTTAAACGATACCAGACAAGGAATATGGGTCTTATCTAGTGAAACAAATACAACTGTATATGCCTTATAAACACAAATGATCGCCTTGCACGTGCTTCCGCTTTCCGTATTCTTCAAAAAGCTTACACTGTATGTCCTATGCCTTCCCTATTCAACTTACCAACGAATGCAGCGCCAGTTCTGTTTTTTCCGGTAAATAGAATAGGGAAGGCGTAGGACATGCAGAGTAAGCTTTTTGAAGAATTCGGAAAGCTGAAGCACATGCAAGGCGATCATGTCCACTATAAGAAGAATAATCCTGGAATGTTTTCATCAAAAACCTTAATTTCTTTTTGACTGAAGAAAGAAAGACATGAGCATCTTGGATGACATGGGGCTCAGTAAATTATCAGGAAAATTTTATTTGAAAGTTGACTAATCCTTTAATGTTTAATATAAATAGCAGTCTTTTTGCGCTTAAATATTCACAGACACTAGTATATATTGTGATTTGATTAAAGGGTTAGTTCACCCAAAAATGAAATTTCTGTCATTAATTACTCATCCTCATGTCGTTCCAAACCCGTAAGAGCTTTGTTCATCTTCGGAACAAAAATTAAGATATTTTTGTTGAAATCTGAGAGGTTTTTCTCTTCCATAGAAAGCAATGAAAATACCACATTCAAGGTCCAGAGAAGTATTTAAGACATTGTTTAAATAGTCAGCGTGACAACAGTGGTTCAACCTTAATTTTATGAAGCTACGAGAATACTTTTTGTGTGCAAACAAAACAAGAATAACTTTACTGAAGAGGAAATAATGTTGAATAAAGTTGTTATTTTTGTTTTGTTTTTGCACACAAAAAGTATTCTTGTCGCTTCATAACATTAAGGTTGAACCACTGTAGTCACGCTGACTATTTCAATGATATCTTTACTACTTATCTGGACCTTGAATGCGTACTTTCTATGGGAGATAAAAGCCTCTCAGATTTCATCAAAAATTTCTTAATTTGTGTTCTGAAGTTGAACGAAGGTCTTGAGGTCTTTGATATGAAGGTAAGTAATTAATGACAGAAATTACATTTTTGGGTGAACTAACCCTTTAAGTTCTACTTTTCAGTTTTGATTTATTCATCCAAATTTTGCCAAATTCCTTGACATTCTGCGATATACTGTAAATTTCATTTTTATGACTATTTGGCAATTCCGTCTGCTTTTTCCGCATCGTGAAAATCAATATTGATGGAAAAAGACACGCTTTGGTTTGGTTGTTGGTTTGACGCTTTCTGCCATCACAGGTTCAGTGGTACGCTTGAAAGGAGGCATTCTGCGTATGGCCCAGCTGGATGCCAGCGGGATGCTTCTGCCCCACGTTTATGAGCCCTGGTATGAGCCCAACGCCCCTGAGGAAGAGAAAGAACGGCCACGGAGACGCCGGCCCACATCCCCTCCTTCTTCTCAGGAGAACCAGGATTGTCAGTACGCTGTGGTCTGCTCAGAGAAGCAGGCTAAGGTGGTGGCGCTGCCCTCCCAAAACTGCATCTACGAGCACAACATCACCGAGGCCTCCTTTGTACTTAGAGCTGATGTGGTGACGATGACCACAGGGGTCGGCCTCGCCTGTTTCTGTGCCAATGGCCACATTATGACCCTCAGGTAATTTGACCTGATAATCAATGCCACTGAATTTTTTTTTTTTTTTCTTTCTCTCTTTTTTTTTTTCCCCTAAACCTGTAAACCATCTGTTTTCAGTGTGCCCAGCCTGCGGCCACTGCTGGATGTGAACTACCTTCCTCTGACGGACATGAGGATAGCCAGAACCTTCTGTTTCTCAAACCAAGGCCAGGCCCTGTACCTCACATCACCCACTGAGATCCAAAGAATCACCTATAGCCAGGAAACCTGTGATAACCTGCAGGTCAGAATGTGTCCATTATGTTTTATGTGTGTAGGATGTTGTTTGTCCCATTAAAATCCCATTCATTTTCATACATAGAAAGGGATTTTTAGAGACAACATATAAACCTTTTAATTCAGACTATGGCTGCATGATAATGGTTAAACTGATAATCGCAATTGTTTTGCTCAAAAATGATAATCATGATTATTATCATGGCTGCCTTTGTTTGTAATGACACATAATAATATTACTTGTAATGAATGACTATAGGTCAGCAGTTTTACCATTGTATTTTTAATGATTTCTTTATTGAATTTTCATAACAACAGAAAGATAAACAATCAATCAAACAAACAAATAAAAAAAACCCACAGCAATACAAAAATACATTAAAGCTGCAAGCAGCGTTGAAAGGGCCCTCGCACCAGGGCTCACCACCACCCGGTGACCTTTGAAAACTGCATGTAAGCGAGTAAATACAGGAAAAATATGGCAAAGTCATTTCAAAGTGCCACACTTCCTGCTGCCAACAGGTGGTGCTTTGACTATTACTGAATATTGCCATGTAGATGTCTTCAGGCCAGGACTGTTATCAAACGTGAAGTCTGGAGCAGATCAGACATTGTATGCCTGAGTTACAGCAACTTCCT
This sequence comes from Megalobrama amblycephala, assembly GCF_018812025.1. Lineage (NCBI taxonomy): Eukaryota > Metazoa > Chordata > Actinopteri > Cypriniformes > Xenocyprididae > Megalobrama > Megalobrama amblycephala. Next base: position 6,262,424 of record NC_063048.1, on the reverse strand, counting down.
GTTTTGCACTTAGCCAAGTTTCTAGCATGTTTGGTACTTCATGGCATATTTAAATGTGTTTCTGGGAGTGAATTACAGCGCAAAGCATGCCATTTCCTGTTTCCAGCAGGTGGCGCTATGACTAACTGAATATTGGCATATAGATGTCTTTAGGCCAGGACTCTTAACATACGTGAAGTTTGGCGCAGATCGGACATAGTATGCCTCAGTTACAACAACTTCCTCTTTCACGGCGAGACATCAGACTTTGTCAGTCGCCACGGACACGCCCTTCAACAAAAACACAAGATCTTTGATATTTATCATCACTAAGGCCTTAAGATTAGACTGACCAAATATGATGTTGATCTGGTTAAATCTCAATCAGGAGTTAATCACAGTGTATAACATGTCATTTCCTGTTACCCACAGGTGGCGCTATGACTGTAACTGAATATTGACATGTAGATGTCTTCAGGCCTCTAATAAAACATGTGAAGTTTGGGGCAGATCATACATTGTATACCCGAGTTACAACAGCTTCCTCTTTCATGGCGAAACATCAGAACTTTGTCAGGCCGCCACGGACATGCCCTTCAGCGAAATCTCAAAATCTTCGCAATTTAATGTTGCAAAGGCCATTAGATTAGATTGACCAAATATGATGTTAATCTGATAAAAAAATTTGCAGAGAAATTTCAAAATATCTCACTTAGTGCAAAAGGCGTTTAATTGAATTTTTGTAGGTGCCGCTATCGAGCCATTTTGCCACACCTAATTCAGAAACCCATATCAGATGTAAATTTTCACCACTTCTGACATTTTTGCAAAGTTTCATGAGTTTTCAAGCATGTTTAGACCTTCAAAAATGCGATTAATTTCGAAGAAGAATAATTGACTGAGCAATTACAATAGGGTCCTCACACCATCGGTGCTCAGGTCCTAAAAAACACCACACACAGTCCGTCAAACGAATGACAGGTTGAGTACAGTGTACAATATAATATAACAGAACCATATATGATATTACAGACGAGGGCTAAAAAAAGTAAGCCTTAATTAATACGAAATAATGGGGAGTAACACCCCCCCCAAACCCAATCTGGTCATGTGTGCAGTAAATACTGTGTGCTACTATCAAGACAATACAAGTGCTTGTCCAGGAATGACAAGAATAATAGTGCAGTGTAGATGGTCAATCAGTCAATAGAGACTGCATACAACCGCAAAGATTTAACATGCTCTAAAAAGGATAGCCAAATTCTTGAAAATGGAGCCATGGAACCATGAAGGCAGTGTTTAATCTTTTCCAACTGAACAAAGAATTCAACATCTTTTATCCAAGGAGTATGAGAGCATATCAAAATACAACATCTCGCTAACAGTGTGAGAAAAGCTAAAAACTCAACGAAATGAGACGCCAATGAGTTATCAGGAAGTAGTAGTAGTAAATTATAAAGGTAATTTTAATCATATTATAATTGTTTTGCATAAATAAGTGCACTTACTTATAAAGGTGCTGGTCATATAATTAGAATATCATCAAAAAGTTGATTTATTTCACTAATTCAAAAAGTGAAACTTGTATATTATATTCATTCATTACACACAGACTGATATATTTCAAATGTTTATTTCTTTTAATTTTGATGATTATAACTGACAACTAAGGAAAATCCCAAATTCAGTATCTCAGAAAATTAGAATATTACTTAAGACCAATACAAAGAAAGGATTTTTAGAAATCTTGGCCAACTGAAAAGTATGAACATGAAAAGTATGAGCATGTACAGCACTCAATACTTAGTTGGGGCTCCTTTTGCCTGAATTACTGCAGCAATGCGGCGTGGCATGGAGTCGATCAGTCGGTGGCACTGCTCAGGTGTTATGAGAGCCCAGGTTGCTCTGATAGTGGCCTTCAGCTCTTCTGCATTGTTGCATATCGCATCTTCCTCTTCACACTACCCCATAGATTTTCTATAGGGTTAAGGTCAGGCGAGTTTGCTGGCCAATTAAGAACAGGGATACCATGGTCCTTAAACCAGGTACTGGTAGCTTTGGCACTGTGTGCAGGTGCCAAGTCCTGTTGGAAAATGAAATCTGCATCTCCATAAAGTTGGTCAGCAGCAGGAAGCATGAAGTGCTCTAAAACTTCCTGGTATACAGCTGCATTGACCTTGGACCTCAGAAAACACAGTGGACCAACACCAGCAGATGACATGGCACCCCAAACCATCACTGACTGTGGAAACGTTACACTGGACCTCAAGCAACGTGGATTGTGTGCCTCTCCTCTCTTCCTCCAGACTCTGGGACCCTGATTTCCAAAGGAAATGCAAAATTTACTTTCATCAGAGAACATAACTTTGGACCACTCAGCAGCAGTCCAGTCCTTTTTGTCTTTAGCCCAGGCGAGACGCTTCTGACACTGTCTGTTGTTCAAGAGTGGCTTGACACAAGGAATGCGACAGCTGAAACCCATGTCTTGCATACGTCTGTGCGTAGTGGTTCTTGAAGCACTGACTCCAGCTGCAGTGAATCTCCCCCACATTTTTCAATGGGTTTTGTTTCACAATCCTCTCCAGGGTGCAGTTATCCCTATTGCTTGTACACTTTTTTTCTACCACATATTTTCCTTCCCTTCGCCTCTCTATTAATGTGCTTGGACACAGAGCTCTGTGAACAGCCAGCCTCTTTTGCAATGATCTTTTGTGTCTTGCCCTCCTTGTGCAAGGTGTCAATGGTCATCTTTTGGACAGCTGTCAAGTCAGCAGTCTTCCCCATGATTGTGTAGCCTACAGAACTAGACTGAGAGACCATTTAAAGGCCTTTGCAGGTGATCTGAGTTAATTAGCTGATTAGAGTGTGGCACCAGGTGTCTTCAATATTGAACCTTTTCACAATATTCTAATTTTCTGAGATACTGAATTTGGGATTTTCCTCAGTTGTCAGTTATAATCATCAAAATTAAAAGAAATAAACATTTGGAATATATCAGTCTGTGTGTAATGAATGAATATAATATACAAGTTTCACTTTTTGAATGGGATTAGTGAACTAATCCTTTAAGAATCAGATATCCATTTCATATCCATTTATTATGAGGTGCTCATTTTTGCAGGAGATGCTCGGAGAGCTGTTTACTCCAGTGGAGACACCAGAGGCTCCGAACAGAGGGTTCTTCAAGGGCTTATTTGGAGGTGGTGCTCAGTCCTTGGACAGAGAGGACCTGTGTAAGTATTAATCTGTCACTCACACATACAAAATCCTATCAATCTTAGCTGATATCTATACTGTTTTCAATCAGTCATCAGCAAAAATAACTATATCGTGATATGTATCGTTATCGTGATATAAAATTACTCATATCGTGATATAAGATTTTGGTCATATCGCCCAGCCCTAATTTGACTATGTAAAATCCATAGTCGGGGACACCCCTAGTTATGATGCTACTGTATGTGTGAACAAAGCATTACCTTTATGAGCACGTACGAGGTCTGGACGCACTGAGGTCTGCTTTGGGCTGTAGGGGAATTTACAGTTAAGACCCAAAGACCAGATATGATGAATGAAGACCTGGAGTCAGAGTTTAAAAAAAATAATTTGAAGAAAATTTTACTGAAGAATAGTTTGCAGTTTCATCAGCAGAAGTCAGCTTCATCACTCACAAGGAGTTTGTAGGCCACCCAGGCATACATTCAATACAGCAGCAGTTATATAAAACAGTTCACTAACTACATCATTACTTCAGGTGAAAAGGATTCTGATTGGCTAAGAAATAGATACAAATTAGAAATTGTCCACACATGGATTGATGGGCATAAGCATGTCTCTACAGATGATACAGATGACAACAAGACCATAGTTTAGGCACGGAGTGACCCACCGAGGTCACAGAACAGCTCTTTTTGGGGGCAACTTGTCGAGAAAAACAAGTCGTTCCATCATCCAGGGTGCCAGTTGTTCATCTTTCACCAATACTGCTCTACAACAAGAATACCAGCACACCTACAAAGATACAAAGGATGTGTAGCTTCTTCGAGGTTGAAGTTGGTTGAGCAGGATATTTCCCCAAAACATATAGATAAGTTGTACTTTTCTCTCAGTGAGAGTTACAGACAATATTCATCATTATTCTCTAGAGTTTGAGGATGAAAAGTAAAATAAATGCATTAACATACGTTGAGGAAGTCATTCAAATCATGTAATATTTAGACGGATAAGACAGCACCGTTTACAGTAATCATTTTAATAGTTTTTCTTTGCAAACGTGTGCTAGATGGATGGTGTTGTGTCTTGCTTTATCACCATCTCTGCATAAACGTCACGTCCTGAGACCCAGCCTTCCTTTCCATTCATCAGTGCTGCGGCTCTGGATTTGAATCTATTGTGCAGAGTCTCTTGTTTTTAAAAACAAAATCATGTTCTGTATGATAAGCCCCTTACGCCTGTCATTCAGAAGTCAAAAAATGTCAGATTGGACTGTGAATCTAGAGAGCTTCTCCTCATTTGGGCAGATGAAGAAAACTGCAGTGTTTAAAGGTCATTTCTGTTGATTGACATGACAGAGTTTACTGGTATTTTGGTTCTGATGTGTGAATGGTGTCTTAACGGTAAAGAAACAGAAAACTTTTTGCTTGTGAACAGCACAATTGTGTATTTACTGTAAAAGTCAATCTGGTAATTTTACTATAATTTACCAGGTTTAATGTGTGAAATAGGCATGTCATGGTATCAGATTCTCATTTAACGATAATTGCTGAAGCTTTTATCATGGTATATTGTATTATCATGGTATTGAATTAAGTTATAAAAAGTATTGTCCTCCTAACAGAGCTTTTTTTCTTATAACAAAGAGAACTCTGAACATTTAAATACAATAAAATAATACAAAAAAAATGTATATAGTAAACAAATGTTTCAAACAGATTTAAAGGTGCAATATATACAATTTTCTGTCCGCTAGAGGTCGCTAGAGGCCTATTCAAAACAAAGACGTAGCTTGATGACGCCAAGTTTGAGCATGGAATCTTGGGACATGTGATCTTCACCTCAACGGCCGGTGGAAAAGAATCTGGATTGGACTCGGGAAGAAATCATGTTCATGGATGCGATTATTAAAGTTACTGTAGTATGAAGCAGAGCAGGACCGAGTGTTGTGGGAGCTGAACGAGGCCGCTGAAGCGATTGCGCAACACACGCCTCACGAGCAGCAGAACTTTTATGATGTCACAGTCGCCGACGCCGCTTCCGCTTTTCCCGTTGTGAGTATGAGGTAACGCAGCTCTGTTTATTATATTAGATACATTTGAGTGCGTTGAAAATAAATAACGTTACTTTGTGCATTCGCTCGGCGGCTGCCGTGAGACACTTGTTTGAGACACTTCAGTAAGATAGATCGATTTTAGAATATCATATTAAATGCTGGATGGCTTGTGTTGATAAATGCCATTAATTAATTTTAAAACGTATTTTATGATGGAGAAAATGCTGTATTACTGTTACTAAAAATAAAGCTGCATCTGATTATGCTATGTTAGCTACTTGACAAAATAGTGTTTTTCTCTGAGGCATGGTAAAGCATGGTACTCGCAAAAAATCAAGAAAATTAGATTTAAACAATAAGACTAAACGTGTTGAGCTATATAACAACAATTAGTTTTCTGTCTATAAATATATCAAAACAGTTGTCCCCTTGTCTATTAAAACGTGTAATATATTAAAGCGTCTTTGGTGTTTCCATGGTTTCTACAAAATAAAACCGGAAACCGAGGGTAACGTGGGTATGACGCAATTGACAGGCGACTCCTCACACGTCCCAGAGCCTTGGTTAAAATTGCAATTTTCTCACGATTTACAAATAGTTGCAAACATTTGGGATATTGTAAGTACTCAAGTGAACAAAATATATAACACTGACCTAGTGGTTTTTGGATATTTTACTACAAAATTCTTACATATTGCACCTTTAAAGCTGCTGTCCGTAACTTTTTTGTGTTCAAAATGTACAAAAATTATATAATGAGAATGTACAAAATGAATCCATTATCCAAACTGTGTTTTTGTCTTACTCTGAATCATTATGGTACACTTATAATAAGTGTTTATATTCGGATTATTTCAGACCGGACTGGTAGGACTCGCCACAGAGTATCACAGTAACTGCGTGACTCGCCATAGACATACAATATGAGAAAAGTAGCTCTGGCTACAATGTTCTTCCACAAGACGTGTGCAATTCTGTTTATTAACTGCTAGAGGGCCAAAAAGCATGGACTGCAGCTTTAAGTGGAAAAGAACTATAAAGAACAATAGATAACTATTTTATAGTTTACTTTAACTTTACTATAAGGTTAATGCATTAACTGACATTAACAGTGAGCAATAGCTACATTTGTTACAGTAGTTACTATTCTTTGCTAATGTTAGTTAATAAAAAATACAAATGTTCATTATTAGTTCATGTTAGCTCAGGTCCATTTAAATATTAACAGATACAACTTTGATTTTAATAATGTATTAGTAAATGTTGAAATTAACATTAACTAATATTAATAAATTGCTTTAGAAGCATTTTTTTATTGTTAGTTTGTTAACTAATGAATCAACTTATATAACTTTTTTATAGTTTTTATATTTGCAGATTTATATTTCAGTAAAACATACAAACATACTAATAGAACCTTGTTGTAAAGTGTTATTGAACAATAATAAAGAATCAGAACTTTTTTAGTCAATATCTAGGACATGTTTTATTCCCGATTTAAAAGTAAAAATGTTTATGTTTAAAAAACTGATAGCCTATTAAGTCTTTAATTATTAAAGGTGCCATCAAACGTTTTTTTACAAGATGTAATATAAGTCTAAGGTGTCCCCTGAATGTGTCTGTGAAGTTTCAGTTCAAAGTACCCCATAGATTTTTTTTAATAAATTTTTTTTTAACTGCCTATTTTGGGGCATCATTAACTATGCACTGATTCATGCTGCGGCCCCTTTAATTCCTCACGCTCCCCGCCCACGGAGCTTGCGCTTGCCTTAAACAGCATAAAATTCACACAGCTAATATAACCCTCAAAATGGATCTTTACAAAGTGTTCGTCATGCAACATGTCTAATTGCGTAAGTATGGTATTTATTTGGATGTTTACATTTGATTCTGAATGAGTTTGATAGTGCTCCGTGGCTAACGGCTAATGCTACACTGTTGGAGAGATTTATAAAGAATGAAGTTGTGTTTATGAATTATACAGACTGCAAGTGTTTAAAAAATGAAAATAGCGATGACTCTTGTCTCCGTGAATACAGTAATAAACGATGGTAACTTTAACCACATTTAACAGTACATTAGCAAAATGCTGACGAAACATTTAGAAAGACAGTTTACAAATATCACTAAAAAAATCATGTTATCATGGATCATGTCAGTTATTATTACTCCATCTGCCATTTTTCACTATTGTTCTTGCTTGCTTACCTAGTCTGATGATTCAGCTGTGCACAGATCCAGACGTTAATACTGGCTGCCCTTGTCTAATGCCTTGAACATGAGCTGGCATATGCAAATATTGGGGGCGTACATATTAATAACAGTCGGTGTTATGTTGAGATTCGCCTGTTCTTCGGAGGTCTTTTAAACAAATGAGATTTACATAAGAAGGAGGAAACAATGGCGTTTGAGACTCACTGTATGTCATTTCCATGTACTGAACTCTTGTTATTTAACTATGCCAAGATAAATTCAATTTTTAATTCTTGGGCACCTTTAAGTATTTAGGTATTTGGTGCTGTGATGATAGTGACCATAGTGAATGCAAAAATCTGAATGGCTTTTTAAAACATTTAAATACTGTTCAGAACATAGATCAGTGGGTCAGAAACAGAAAGTAGCGCAGCTGCTTTGTTTATAGGGGTTACCGGGTTAACGGCTGCATTTCTGTTGTTCCAGAAATGCCATCTAATATCAGAGGGCAAATTCCAGTCGGAAGTGAGCATCTCTATGCCCTACTCACTCTGAAGGGCAGAGCCCTTGAAGAGGGGATTGGAAGGAGCAGGGCACTTGTGTGTCATAATGAAGCCATTTGGAACACACTTGTCAAAGGGAGAAATGAAAGACTTATAATTACATATGTAATTAAATAAATAAAAAAGATTTTAAGATTTTCAAGTCAGTAAACTAATTAATAATAATAATAATAATAATAATAATAAAAAAAGGAGATCAAGAATCGTTTTGGGATCGGATTATGAGGTGCCTAAAGAATCCCACCCCTATAAAAAAATCCCTACTTTGGCCAGTACTGATTTTTAGGTGCCTCTTTTCATACTTCAAAATTGATATTGTCAGAAATGTGCCTAGTTTCAAGATCTCTCATGTTTCTTCTCAACTACAGTTGGAGAGGTGGCTGCTGGTAAGGCCTCGCGCAGTCTGGCACAGCACATCCCAGGTCCAGGTGGTATGGAGGGCATGAAGGGGGCCGCGTCTGGTGTGGTGGGAGAGTTGGCACGGGCGAGGATAGCTCTGGATGAGAGAGGACAGAAACTAGGCGAGCTGGAGGAGAGGACAGCAGCCATGATGTCCAGTGCAGACTCCTTCTCCAGACACGCACATGATGTAAGATGATCACTTGCAGTTCAACACGACTGATGCTGTTTAGAGTGATACAAAGGCTGTTTCAAAACTTGTGAGCATATGGCAGTCCCTCCAGGATTTTCGAAATTCTGCTATAGCAGTATTTAATGCAAAAAAGTAAACAAGCTTTCGTTTTTGTCTTGTTTCCGCAAATCTATGATTCAAAGTCCAAACAAATTAATCAATACATGTTCAAGTGTCCTGCCGCTGCATTGCAGTAAATTCCGTTGTAAAGTCCCCATACGAAGCACTGGGACACCACTTCCTTTTGAAAGGAAAGGAAAATTCTAACACGCTGCCCATTTGAGCATTGGACAGGGTAATATTTAATATCGAATTATATATCCCCATCATTTGTTCATGACCTTCACTTGTCTATTGTCTTTTCAACCTGTTCCCTTCCAAAATATGCAAGAGAGACGCAGACGGGTCATTCCTAAAGTTTGGTGGAGTTTATGTCCCCATTAAACAATACTGCATATTTTACATAAAATGTTAATCAACTTTCATGCCACATGGTTTTTCATGCATAGATGTACCCTAATTAACAAAAATTCATAATAATTAGTACCTAAGAATCATTTATTTAAAAAAAAAAAAAAAAAAACTATTTGAAGCACTTGACAGGCAATTTCCCATGTTCCCAATCATGTTTTCTCAACTTCGCTTTGAAATAAATGTTACATGTAGATTTCTAAATTAGCAATTAAGTATTTATTAAATGTAAGTATTAGTATATACATTTACATTTATATACATTTCTCTTTGACATAGAATACAATTTATTGTCGTACATATTTTTTTCATGTGTAAAACCATTAAAATAATTTGTGTCCCTCAAACTCCAGTCCACCCTGTTACATTGGTGCTATTTGCCTTTTGAAAATCTTAAGCGTATGCACTAAATCTCATGACTTGCTGGAAGTGACATCATTACTTGGAGGGAAAGCAACTCCAAGAACAAAATAAGAATCAGTCATGAATTTTCGCTGACTTGTCTAATAGCGTAAAACATAACATGTCCACCCTGTTGTCAATTTATATTGGACATGAAAATGTTTATTTTTAAAATAGATTTTATATATCTATTAAAATCTTCTGTTACCGTGTTGTTCTTTCCTAGCTAGTAATGTACTTTATTAGTTTAAAACGTCCACCCTGTTACACGCTGCTTTGTAAAAATGTCATGTAACAGTGTGGACACATTCCATAGAATGTGAAATATGAAATATTTGGTCAGGATTACTAGATTATACTAACCTGAGCTTGACCAGTGTGTTTTTATAATAGACAGGCATTTTCTTCCTCTGACAAGACTAAAAAAAATTGCATTTTAAAAATGTTTTCATCAAGTCTGCTCAATCCAAAATCCCCATGTCGGATTTCACCACTAGATTTACTGTATATATACTTTTTTAATATTTCTAGCGAATGCAATCACTGGTAATACTATTATAAAATGAAAAAAAAAAAAAAAAGATAACAGACAATGATATAATTTTTAAATTGTAAAAACATGAAATAATAATTTATAACATTTAAAATGTATAGTAAATAGTATTGATTACACACTAGGTGGTACCTAATTACATGTAATCTGGATTGGGTTATCAGATTCCAAAAATTAGATTATATTACATTTTAAAATACTTGTAATCTGATTACAGTTACTTTTTTATTGTTTACATATCATTCACACAATGGCAGTAAATCATTCATAATTTATTGATTCTCCCTAATTCTTCTTTTTTTTTATTTTTAAATGTTCCTTTCTAAAAAACTCTATAGCTTATATACATTCAGAAAGTCTAGTTTTGTGACCAGCCACTAGTCAGGTGGCTATAATTACATGTAAAATTGAGATGCCACAAAGCATTTGACCACTAGATTTAGAGAAATCATTTCAATTTTAAGGAGTGTTTTTTCAACATTGCAATTGAATCAACTCCTGACAAAAATTATTATTTGAAATATCACTCAGTAAGTCATTTAACCACAAATTGCTATGTCTTTAGAAAGGCTTTTGTCTTTCAAGAATGAAGTTGTGTTTATGCATTATACAGACTGCAAGTGTTTAAAAATGAAAATAGCGACGGCTCTCTTGTCTCCGTGAATACAGTAAGAAACTATGGTAACTTTAACCACATTTAACAGTACATTAGCAACATGCTAACGAAACATTTAGAAAGACAGTTTACAAATATCACTAAAAATATCATGTTATCATGGATCATGTCAGTTATTATTACTCCATCTGCCATTTTTCGCTGTTGTTCTTGCTTGCTTACCTAGTCTGATGATTCAGCTGTGCAGCTCCAGACATTAATACTGGCTGCCCTTGTGTAATGCCTTGAACATGAGCTGGCATATGCAAATATTGGGGGCGTACACTGAACTCTTGTTATTTAACTATGCCAAGGTAAATTCAATTTTTAATTCTAGGGCACCTTTAACATTTGTCACTCTCCACCAGGTACAACATTCTGATTGTTTTCTTGTTTTTTAAGCACAAATAATAATGTACTCATTCTAATACATTTATATTGTAATGTACTCACACATAAACAACACTCAACGCTGCCCTGCAATTGTTATCAATAAAATCGCTTCACCACTGAAGAGCTACTTTATATTTCTCAGCAAGGAGTTGGTAACATCACTGTTTTTGAATCACACACTGGTTCACTGTTAATAGAAAAACACAGACTGAGGTCATTCATACATACACAATCTCTCTCTCAGGCCCAGAAATGAACACAGACTTGATGTATTACACTTTTCTATGAATAGAATATTGAACTGGAGATCACTAAACTGCAAGCTTACCGGTGTTTTCAGAAAGCCTGCGTGTGCACATGGTTGCCAGGTTGAGAAAAATAAGTAAAACACTTAGCAGATATTTCCATAATGCGCAAGTTTGAAGCTCTGATTGGGGGATTTCATCTCTTGATATTAGGCAATGCCAGGTATGTTCCTCTACCGACCTGATTAAACTTTTTTTTAGCCTATATATTATATTCCATGCATTAATTTCTGCACATTTCCACTCCGTTTTAATCGCTTTTCTTGTATTCTAGTTAAGCGCGGTCCACTGCTGCATACTTGCTGCGGAATCGATACAGAAGCAGCTTTATTGATACTTGATCGCCAAGTAGTATGTTATTGAACACAACCCTAATATTTAATACACTTCATGTTGTTGATAACAAGCAATGGAATGTATTTTCTTTCTCTTTGGATTTTTACATCAATATGGTACACGATTATCTTATTAAATTTAATGTGATAAACAAGTTAGGTTAAAAGTAATCTAAAATAAATCAAAAAGTAGTCTGATTATGTTACATAAAATGTGTAATGTAATGGATTACATTACTAACTACAATTTGTTAGGGTTTGACGAGACAGTTCACGAGACGAGACACGAGATTGAGTTCACGAGAATGAAACAAGATGAGATTTTTACACAGTATTTTTAAGAAATCATCAATGACGAAATATATGACTAGAAAAATAGTTTGCAGGTGCATTTGAAATGTTTTAACTAATCATCTTTTAATGAATGCCATTTCAGTTCTACTTTGAGTATGAATTATCATATGCAGTGAAAGACAACAATACTCAAGCACTGCGAAAGGTTTTGCTACAAACTCAACTGACTGGCTTCTTTCCTGTATGATTTCACACGAGTCTCAGACCTTCAGATCTTAGAACTGTACATGATTTATGAGCTTCTACACCTCTTGACCTCATAACTGAACTCCTTTCCACAAATTGATCATAGAAATAAAAACGGTATAAATAAAAATGAATAAAACCATTTTCTCTTAGTCTTATTAAGGGCAAACAATAAGTGCAACCATAATCAAAGCACTCTCTCAATATTCAAAGTGCAAATAGAGACCAAATTTTTCTTCAAGCATGATACAGAGCTAAGAGATGGTTTCAACTACACAGCCCAGACTAAGATAGCTTTCATATTGGGAGATATTTGCATGCACCAGGAAGCCGCTTTCAAAATGCAGGGTATTGAAATCGTGTTTGAATGCGCACTCGCGTTTTACTTTCGCTTTCGATTTCTCAATTGCGCATACTCTGTGAATAGGGAGTGGCGGCACATTATACAAGATCAGATGTTTGCTTAGGCTCTGCTGTGCGACAAATCCTCCGCCATGGTCTTGTCAGTCATCTCGCCACTTACTCTTGTCACGTGACCAGTGAGCTCTGATTCCTGCTGCACTATGTACTTACGACTCTGCAGCTTGTGCTGGATGAGCTTATTTCGGTCCCACTTTATATTAAGTGGCCTTAACTACTATGTACTTACATTTAAATTAATGATTTGATACAATTCACTTATTGTGTACATACAGTACAGTCCAAAAGTTTGGAACCACTAAGATTTTTAATGTTTTTAAAAGAAGTTTCATCTGCTCACCAAGGCTACATTTATTTAATTAAAAATACAGTAAAAAACAGTAATATTGTGAAATATTATTACAATTTAAAATAACTGTGTACTATTTAAATATATTTGACAAAGTAATTTATTCCTGTGATGCAAAGCTGAATTTTCAGCATCGTTACTCCAGTCTTCAGTGTCACATGATCCTTCAGAAATCATTCTAATATGCTGATTTGCTGCTCAATAAACATTTATGATTATTTTCAATGTTGAAAACAGTTGTGTACTTTTTTTTTCAGGATTCCTTGATGAATAGAAAGTTCAAAAGAACAGCATTTATCTGAAATACAAAGCTTCTGTAGCATTATACACTACCGTTCAAAAGTTTGGGGTCAGTAAGAATTTTTATTTTTATTTTTTTGAAAAGAAATTAAAGAAATGAATACTTTTATTCAGGAAGGATGCATTAAATCAATCAAAAGTGGCAGTAAAGACATTTATAATGTTACAAAAGATTAGATTTCAGATAAACACTGTTCTTTTGAACTTTCTATTCATCAAATAATCCTGAAAAAAAATATTGTACACAAATATTTTGTACAATTGTACACATTAAATGTTTCTTGAGCAGCAGATCGGCATATTAGAATGATTTCTGAAGGATCATGTGACACTGAAGACTGGAGTAATGATGCTGAAAATTCAGCTTTGCATCACAGGAATAAATTACTTTGTGAAATATATTCAAATAGAAAACACTTATTTTAAATTGTAATAATATTTCACAATATTACTGTTTTTACTGTATTTTTAATTAAATAAATGTAGCCTTGGTGAGCAGACGAAACTTCTTTTAAAAACATTAAAAATCTTAGTGGTTCCAAACTTTTGGACTGTACTGTACATGTTTTTACATTGTACTTATATTTGAATAATGTAATTACACCTGTAATTAATTTCTGTAATTACATTTATAATTACACTGTTGACCCATCCCTTACACCTAACCCCTACCCTTAAACCAACCCATACCACCAAAGCTTTCCCTAACCTTACCATTATCCACCTCAATAGCAGCAAACGTGTTTTGCAATTTAATATGAACCCAATAAGTACATTGTACTTATTTTTTGATGTAAGTACATAGTAGTTAAGGCCACTTAATATAAAGTGGGACCCTTATTTCTATAAAAAGCAAAATGACAGTGGAGCCTTAATGTAAACATAACGGTGGCTTATTATATCCCAATTTCACCCTCACACTCCGTAATGGCAATATTGCGAGACAGCTGTTCACCTCGATGAGAAATCTCGTCACATTTTAATCTTGTGAGATCTTGTCACACCCCTAGTAATTTGGTATCAGTAACAGACTACAATTTGTAAGTAATGTACCCAGTATGGGTCTAACAGAATTTTGTGTTTTCAGCAAAGCAGAATTATGAGTATTTCTATGCTGGAGAAATACCATTCACCATTGCCTTGTGCATGTGGGACCAGAACCACAATTTCAGTAATTATGTACAAAAGTATTTACAGGTACTGCAGTTGTTTCCTTACTGTCACTGAAACTGAGCACAACATGATTATTGTTGGGTTTTCACTGCAAAGCAACACAAAAATGCTGCGAATATCACTGCAATTTTTGAGAAAGTAGCAGCAAGTTCAGTCATTTTAGGCCGCAAAAACCAGAAAAGCTCCCGCAAAATCTTGGTGGGACTGATTTCATTGATATTGAGTTTTGAGAATCTGTGATTTTTGTTGGTATTGGAGTCCAAAAATGCTGTTTAGGTTTGCAGCTCACTATGTTTTGAGATGCAGCCGTATTCTGTCAAACAATGATAATTGTGTTGGATAATTTGTTTCATAGAGGGTAAACCATCTGTCTTTCTTCACCAGATAATGCTGAAATACAAGGACAAGAAATGGTACCAGCTCTGAGGTCCCTGCAGGGAGTCAGCGGACCTTCCTGTGAAAACCGCAGATCCATCATCTCTCCTCCATTTCTTCCTTCTCTTCCTGTGTCTCTCTCTCTGTGATGTCCAGAGACTGCCACTCTCGCTCAGCACAACGTCACGCGGCATTACCTCGAGCTGAGGAGCTGCGGAAAGACAGAGGAGACAGGAGGGGAAGGAACGGGACAGGCGCATTAGGCCGGGATTTCCTTCCCTTCTCGGTGGCAGTTGAGTTTCCTCTCCTAAAAAAAAAAACAAAGCCGTGTATCTTGTCTTGGAGTTGGGAGAGGGGGTCTGTCACTGGTGCTGCCCCCTGTCTTATACCTTCATTCACCACGCTGTCATTTTTACTGCCATTCTATCTGCAAAGAAACTACAAAAAGGATTGTGGGACATTTTGGGCAAAGAAATTATTTAAGATGAATGAATGGGTTAGAGAGACATACAGCTGACGGAAGAAGGTCCAATGTCTGCATAGCCAAGCTTAATGCTTCTGATAATCTGTCACTAGAGCAAGAAAAGATTGCATGTCTAGTGATTTAATTTAGGAAATTAGTGCTTTTTCTTATTTTACGAATTCGAGTGAATCTCATGAAAACACATCCAGGTAATATTTCACCTCGAAATCAATATTTTGCATAAAGAAAACACTCTTTAAGCAAACTGTTTCTTGTTTATTTTGATTTTAAGGTGAAACATAACCTGCATTTCATGAGATTCACTCAGTAATCATGTTACTTATGGAAAAGGCCGGATTGTCTTACATAAGGTGTACCATTTAATTTCACCTCTAAAGGGCTGGAAGTTGCTGTATTTACCACATATCATGTGATTATTTTGCCATATGAAATTGCAGACAGGCCTGGGCAGTGAAGCTGATCTGATCATGCATCATTTTGTTGATTCTTTCGTCTAAACGACGTATTGGTTTACACTGATCAGGTCTCAAAGAGCTTTTACGGAAGAGCTCTGACTATGATGTACACTATACGCTGCGCTGACACTGGAGAAAGTTGTTCATTTTTAAATTAAATATATAAAGAGAACGCGTAGGTGAATCTCACAGAAACATCTCACAGTATTTCACCCCAGAATTTTGCATTGTGCTTGGAAAACAATACATTAAATTTAAATCAGAATTAATTAAAGGCTACAAATACTATGATGATGTATATATATTTCTTTTAAATTTTAATTTATTTTTTCCTGCATTACAGAATAAAAATGTGCCTAATTGTCATGAAAAAGTGCAAAAAATGGGCTTAGTTTTCTGTAAACAAAATCTAATTTAGTATTTCTCCGATATTTTTTTTTTTTTTTGGGGGCTGAAACGTGACCCCGACATGCTCTTAAAGGAACACTCTACTTTTTTTTGAAAATAGGCTCATTTTCCAACTCCCTTAGAGTTAAACAGTTACCGTTTTCGAATCCGTTCAGCTGATCTCCGGGTCTGGCGGTGCCACTTTTAGCATGGCTTAGCATAGTTCATTGAATCTGATTAGACCGTTAGCATCTCGCTCAAAAATGACCAAAGAGTTTCGATATTTTTTCCTATTTAAAACTTGACTCTTCTGTAGTTACGTCGTGTACTAAGACCGACGGAAAATGAAAAGTTGCGATTTTCTACGGCTAGGAACGATACTCTCATTCCGGCGTAATAATCAAGGAACTTTGCTGCCGTACCATGGGTGCAGCAGGCGCAATGATATTACAAAAATCTCACAAAAGTCTCCATTGTTGCAAGGCACGCTCCCTGTGCAAGCAGGGGGTCACAAGCACTGCGTAATATCATTGCGCCTGCTGCACCCATGGTACGGCAGCAAAGTTCCTTGATTATTACGCCGGAATGAGAGTATAGTTCCAAGCCGTATCGGCCTAGAAAATCGCAACTTTTCATTTTCCGTCGGTCTTAGTACACGATGTAACTACAGAAGAGTCGAGTTTTAAATAGGAAAAATATCGAAACTCTTTGGTCATTTTTGAGCGAGATGCTAACGGTCTAATCAGATTCAATGAACTATGCTAAGCTATGCTAAAAGTGGTACCGCCAGACCCGGAGATCGGCTGAACGGATTCGAAAACGGTAACTGTTTAACTCTAGGGGAGTTGGAAAATGAGGCTATTTTCAAAAAAAAGTGGAGCGTTCCTTTAACCGGTTTCACCCGTGTGAATAACTGCTGAATGTTTGCTGGTTCTATACAAACAGAGACCCGAAGAGCGTCAATTATTTTTGTTCTGAAGGAGCGGGTTATTTTTGAACGCAAGTGTGAGGCATGATCTTGATTATGTGCCTTGTGATGATTGACATGTCAGAAACCCGTCCCGCTCTGCTCTGCTCTCCAGCGAGCTCCTACGGACGGGACACCGGCGGAATGTGCCGAGAGTACTGAATCTTCATATGCAAAACAGGTTCCCGCAATGGCTTATGGGGGACTCGGTACAGTACCGGGTGACCTCCTCATCCGAATGGTATTTTCTAAGAAGCCTTTTGGATGGACTAATGCATGAGTTTGTCATCCTCACAGAGAGGTGAATATATCCTATCTCTGTGTTTGTTGCTGCAGTGGAAGCGACCACTAAATGTTCAATGCAGCTCCATACTCTTGATCAGCAGCCCTCGAGAGGGGGTTACCTTCTGCCTTTGCTTTGCGACCCATGAATATATGCTAACCTCGACTCGTGTGCGTATACGTGTGTGTTCGTGGACATACATGTACGCAAGAATATGTGTATGCTCACGTTTATATAAACTAAAGATACAATATATTTGAAAGCATATGTTTTCTTTAAGTGTGTTTTCTTATTTATGAGGTGCAAGAAATTGCTGCTATTTGTGTTTAATTCAGAGCATCTGTTGACGCTTCTTCTTCTGTTTTTTGTTTGTTTGTTTGTCACATTGCTGCCAAATGTTGTAAATATTAATACTTCTGAAGACAAACTTGAGAGTGCTGACGATGCAGTCAAAGTGACTGAGATGGAGGCCGTGATCTGACTAGACTCCAAAGAGTTGCTTTGCTGTGGAAGTTGTTCTCACGAAGAAGATGTTCCTTATAATTTAAAACATAAGTGTCATGGAATCTGCACACACACACACGCACATATATATAGATATAGATAGCAAACCACTCCTTCTGTTGCCATGGTGTTTGTGTAAATATCTATCAAAATAGCCATTTTGACCTACTGAACATCTAATCCAGCTTCTCTGCTTCATATATTTTTCTTTTCTATGAGCAGTTGTGTGGTTTTGCACTATGTTTTATATTATAATGTCGTCAGAGTCATTTTATTATTACTATTTTTGTAGTTGGTGTTGTTCTTCATTTTGGACATTTTGTTTCTTTAAGAAGGACCAAACTGAGACAGATGCTAAGTGTAAATGAGGTGGCTCACACTCTCACATTTGTCCTCATTGCCAGTTTAATGATATTCTAATATATTTATACATTTGAAATAATAATAATAATTTACTTTTAATTTCAGATATTTACAAATGAATACTTTTATTCTATTATTTGGAATGAAAGGGCACATTTTAAGATATATAAATTGGTTGTGTATGTATATATATATATATATATTCTCACTGAAACCTTTTACGGCGAGCCATCTGCTTAAAGGATTAGTTCACTTTCAAATTAAAATTTCCTGACAATTTACCCATGTCATCCATGACCTTGTCTCTTCAGTCGAAAATAAATTAAGTTTTAATTAATTTATCAAATGAATGTTTTTGATGAAAACATTCCAGGATTTTTCTCCATATAGTGGACTTCAATGGCCTCCAAACGGTTGAAGGTCAAAATGACGGTTTCATTGCAGCTTCAAAGGACTTTAAACGATCCCAGACGAGGAATAAGGGTCTTGTCTAGAGAAACCATCGCTCATTTTTCTAAAAAAATTATTAAAAATTATATACGTTTTGACCATAAATACTCATCTTGAACTAGCTCTCTTCTTCAACTCTATTAGATTCCAGCAGTGTAGACACTGCTAAGTGTATTACTGCCCTCCACAGGTCAAAGTTTGAACTAATTGTTATGTACTTGCACTAGCATATTGTATATGACAATTTAGTTCAAACTTTGACCTGTGGAGGGCAGTAATACACTTAGCAGTGTCTACACTGCTGGAATCTAATAGAGTTGAAGAAGAGAGCTAGTTCAAGATGAGTATTTATGGTTAAAATGTATAACATTTTATTTTTATTTTTTTTAGAAAATGAGTGATGCTTTCTCTAGATAAGACCCTTATTTCTCATCTGGGATTGCGTAGAACACTTTGAAGCTACACTGAAACTGTCATTTTGACCTTCAACCGTCCAGTTTCAGTTAAACTGAAGTTAGTCTAAATTAAAAGAAATGAGTTCATACAACTCAAAACAATAAAACAGTTCAGTTTACTTGAAATATCTCAGTGTTGTGAACTCAAAAGAAAAAGAAAGTTCTAAATACTCATAACAGTTAATTTAACTGAACTAATTTGTTCAATTTAAGTTTGTCCTACTCAAAACAATTAAGTATTTTGAGCATTAGGGTTTACGGTGTGAAGTCCACTATATGGAGAATAATCTTGGAATGTTTTCATCAAAAACCTCAATTTCTGTTCAACTGAAGAAAGAAAGACATGGACATCTTGGATGACATGGGGGTGAGTAAATTATCAGGAAAATTTTCATTTGAAAGTGAACTAATCCTTTAAAGGGGGAAAGACGAGCTAAAGGATCTCTGAAATCATTGGCCATCTCTCTGTACTGTCTGTCCTCTGATTTCTCTTGCACAAAAGGCAGCATGATATCGTGTTTACAAACTTGAATCGTCCATCTACATTATGTTTTGGCTTTTTTTTCCCCTTTAGTCCTGCTAGTGAGATGTTTGTAAAGGAACAAATCACGAGTATTTACTCTCTACTATTGATTATTATGTTTCTTTTTTTCTATAGTATACTCAGAGCATTGTTATTTGAGTTTCCATGAAGATCATTTGAACATGCCTAGCTGAAATCCTGAAGCACTATCCTGCAAAGGTTCGGTTTTAGGAGTCGTCGGGGATGATTCTCCGCGGGGTTGTAGGTTTTCTCATTATAGCCGACTTATTGTACAGTTTTATTAATCAGACTTTCACATGAATGTTTGTCTTAATCTGCTGCCACCCAACAATTTAGGAAACATGTTTATAGACATAACTGTGCAATGGAAAATAAATGTAACAGAAAGATTTACTTCCAGCCGTTTTGATTCCACACTTCATTTTGCATACTCTGGCCACTAGATGTCACAGTTTGAACTCTCAGTTTGTAAGAATTAAATAATAACTCTGGTTGATTGCATCTATTTTACCCTTTATAAATAAATTACACTACCATTCAAAAGTTTGGAAACATTACTATTTTTAATGTTTTCGAAAGAAATCTCTTCTACTCATCAAGCCTGCATTTATTTGATCAGAAATTCAGAAAATATTATTACAATTTAAAATAATGGTTTTCTATTATAATATACTTTAAAATATAATTTATTTCTGTGATGCAAAGCTGAATTTTCAGCATCATTAAATCCAGCCTTCAGTGTCACATGATCCTTCAGAAATCATTCTAATATGCTGATTTATTACAAATGTTGTGCTGCTTAATATTTTTTTTATAACGCGATACTTCTTTTCAGGATTCTTTGATGAATAAAAAGTTAAAAAAAGAGCAGCATTTATTTAAATTAAATCTTTTGTAACAATATACACTACTGTTCAAAAGTTTGGGTTAGTATTTCTTTTTTTTTTTTGGAAGAAATTAATACTTTTTTTCAGCTAGGATGTGTTAAATTGTTAAAAAGTGATAGTAAAGATTTATATTGTTAGAAAATATTTAGATTTTGAATAAATGCTGTTCTTTTTGACTATTTATTCATCAATGAATCCTGAAAAACTATCACAGTTTCCAAAAAAATATTAAGCAACACAACTGTTTCCAACATTGATAATAACTGAGTATCAAATCAGCATATTAGAATGATTTCTGAAGGATTATGTGAAACAAAAGACTGGAGTAATGGCTGATGAAAATTCAGCTTTGCATCACAGAAATAAATTATATTTTAAAAATAAATAAAAACTCCTCTGCCATCGGTAGGTCATAATTTAGTACAGCAAAAGGCAGCAAAGTGGCATACGTTGCAGAGTAATGAATCTGTTTGGAAGAGACAGACACTTATTTATAACATGATGTATTTTGTATAATAATAATAATAATAATAAATGTTTCTTGAGCAGCAAATCAGCATATTAGAATGATTTCTGAAGGATCATGTGACAAAAGACTGGAGTAATGGCTGATGAAAATTCAGCTTTGCATCACAGAAATAAATCATATTTTAAAGTGTATTAAAATAGAAACCCATTATTTAAAATTGTAATAATATTTCACAATATTTCTGGGGGTTTTTTTCTGTATTTTTGATCAAATAAATGCAGCCTTGATGAGCATAAGAGACTTCTTTCAAAAACATTAAAAATAGTAATGTTTCCAAACTTTTGAATGGTAGTGTAAATAAGTAAATGTATAAGAAATAAATGTATAATCTGAAAAGAAACATTGGCTATCAAATATGAAAACATACATGTTGCAATGCACTAAAGCTGATGTTTTATAGAAATTAATAATTGATTTAACTTTTTAACAAGGTGTGATGCCAGTTATGCTCATTCTCTCTACAACCTTACACTAACTCTTAGTTTTTTACTTATCTGAGTAAAAAATACTACTTGTAGCCTAAGCCTATTTAAACAATAAAAAGTGTGTATAAAACTGCAGATAAAGCTGACAAAAATCTGCTGTGTGTTCCTTAATATTAGGTCATTTTGGGCGACTGATAACGCTCTGTTCATAAAAACTGACACTTTTTTTGTAGTGCACATTGGACTGACTGCAGTCCGTCTGATGTCAAATAGCGCTGCAGTTCTTCATACGGCCTGCAGGGGGCTCTAATATCAACCAGAGCAACTACGAAAGGCGCATCAGAATGAAGGGGAGGGAAACTTCAATTTGGCGTCTAGCGCTCCGTTGAATTACTTAAACTCTCTCAGTCTGCCTGGATCAGTGCTCAGCAGAAGCTGCATCTCCTTTGTTTTCCTTTTCCTATGTTTATTTAAGTATCGGATGAATGGAAAATAAACCGACACGCGGAAGAAAGCGACTCAGTGACACTGGATACAAACGGCGTTTCAGACAGCGATCATCTGATGCTCTGAGGTCCAAAGTGTGTCTGCTGAAAAGAAACAAGCGTCCATCAACTCGCAAGCTGTGATACTTTAACAAGCTCGGATATGTAATGAAATATAGTTTTACGACGGGATTTTTTCCATGTTCACATGTCAAACCTTGTATTCGTTTCATGTCCGATATGAAAGGGCAGGTTATCAAGGTATTGAGGTAAATATGATGCACTTTAAACTTTGTTTACATTGATGCTGATGAGATTTAGTATTTCTTCATCTGTTTGGGAATGTAATAATCGTTTTTATTGCCTTTTGATAGTGAATTCAGCACTGGAAAGTCTTGTTTACTAATGATGGATTGACATATGTAGCACTGAAGATGGGAAGACTGTATCATATGGAGTTTGGGAATGTCCAGTGATTTGGGAATGATGAACAACGGACCCACTATCGTCTATGAATGGCTGAAAACCCTCCAGCTGTGTCAGTATGTGGAGTCCTTTGTTGATAATGGGTATGATGACCTGGAGGTGTGCAAACAGATAGGAGACCCTGACCTGGATGCCATCGGGGTCATCACACCACACCACCGGGAAAAGGTTCTCCGGGCCGTGGAGAGGCTCCGAGATGAAGACAAGAAGGTGTCGCCAGGGCTGTATTTCACACTAGAACCCCTTCCACATGGCACATATCCGAACACAGCTCAAATTAGTGACTGCAAACAGAAATGCACCAAGTCATGGGTCAATTCTACCTGGGACAGGCCCAGGATTGGACTCTCCAACGACTTCAAAGCACTAGAGAACCACAAGGAGCCGGTGGTGTATCCTAAACTCAAGCTGAAGATAATGATAAGGGATAAGCTGGTGAAGGATGGAATAGACCTGAGCAAAATGCCCTACTCGTATAAGGTGAGTGCTAACCTTTATGTCATTATTGTTATCACCTGAAAATGTTTGCACAATCTCTTTGTTTTGCCGCAGAGATATTGACATTTTATTCCTGCCTTGAAAGGTTACCCGTTGGCTTGAAATTTACCCACCTGTTGTGTGTGTGTTTAGTCTCATTTTGGGGGTAATAAACATCCTAGGGAGGCTGTGTCTGCAAAATGTCAACCGTTATTATATTTATTTGTGCATTATTGGTCGACCGATATGGGGGTTTCTTTTGGTGGCTGATGCAGAAACTGGATGGTTGCAGTTTAATGACAGCAAAATATGATGTACACGCAATTTCTGAAATGAAATGCTGAATTGCTTGATAATATTTACTTCAAATTCACTAAAACTTTTGGCCGACTCTAGGCCGAATGTCCAGTGTTTTTTGACCCATGCTTAAAAGTCCAAATATTGCTTGAATAAGCATTCTGGCTGATATATAGGTCCATCTCGAGTGCGTCGGAAAAGCCAAGCAGTTGCTTGGAGTGGCAGTGGAGCGAACATGGTATAGTTACTGGTTATCGTATAGTTTTGGATGAATAAATTGCATGTTTACATAGGTTGATCTCAATCCAAAGAAAGGAGCAGTATGTAATGTGATTCAAAGGTCTGCGTTTTGACATGTAGAGATGCATCGGAAATGCTGTTAATCGAACTGCTGAGTAATCCTAATCTTGTTGGTCTAGTGTAGCATTGAAGTTCATGTTGTGGCACGCTTGATGCTTCCCAAGACAGATGATTTTATCCAGCCGGAGACGTTGAATTATTAGACAACCTTAATTGAAGTTGTTATTCATTAGTGCACTCTGGGGGTTTGAGAGCAGGCGAGTCTCGGCTCTAATCGATAACCTAGAGAACAAGAACTGTAATCCATTATCTACACTGAATGCTATTAAAAGAGTGATTTACTGTGCAGTTAACATCATCTGAAGGTTAAGAGCTTTTACATAACAGGCAGGCTAATGCAATGTATGTTTAAGGTTTTAGAAACATTTCCTCTAGTAATTACACTTAGCTTTTTTACATGATCAGATTTGGACATATAAAAGTGATGTTTTAGACCTTGAGTAGCAATTAGGGGCTGTTGGGTTTGCAGAATAACTTAAGTGATTCGTGATTTAATTGTACAATCATGGATTAAACCGTATAAAGTGTAAACAAATGCTTGTAATGTTAGATCATTTCAAACATTCTCAGTATATTTGGCTTGTTTTCCAGTAAAAATAAACATCCTTAAAACTAGATGTATTTACTGTAAAAGGAAAATTGCATATTAACATTCGTTTTCATAAAATACATTCTCAATTACACTTTTTTAACATATTATGAAAATAGAACTATGTAAAAACAAGAATAAACTAACACAATTTAGTGATATTCTTACTTAATAATAAAGAATTTCCTTCACAGGGTAGTCTTTTTATTGTACACAATTGTGATGTTTTTACTGGAAAACAAGACACAAATACTGAATAAGAAAATGGGTCACATGTACTAATAATTGTGTGGATTTTTCGTATTTATACGCACATGAGACGAAAACTTTCCGCATAATTCACAATACGTGCATGCATACGCACATGAATTTGTTCTTAACCTCGTTTAAATGTCAATGAATTTGGAGTATTCTAAGGGGGGCGTTTATACACCATTTTCAACTAAAAACAGAAAACTTTTATTGCGTTTTGTTCGTTCATTTACTGTATATGTCAACGGCGTTTTGGGGGCCTGAAAATGCTAACTTTTGAAAACAGGTTTCAAAGTGCACGTTTTTGAAAACGATACCGTCATCGTCTTCATGTAAACTATGAAAACGCAAAATTGTGAAAACTGTGATGTCATGCGCACGTGTATTATGTATTCAGTCTATAGGAGTGTAGTGTTTCTTTACAAAGTGACATCGCCAACTACTGGCCTGGCAGCAGAAAACAGCGTTTTTTAATTGTTTTCGCGGATCTGTGTGAACGGGGATCGGTTTGACAACTTTGTTGTCTGTACACGAAAAACACAAAAGTAACCTTTTCTGTTTTTAGTACATCCTTGTCTATAAACGTACCCTAAATGAGCAATCACATGCCCAAGGTTAGTAATTTGCATAAAGCACACCCAAACCATGTATAAGGGCTTTCTGCACACTCTTTCCTTTCGTCGCTCTCAGCAAACATGACGTTCTCTAAAGATGCGTTCTCGTCTGAAAAGATCCTCTAGCAATGCCTAGTGTGCCATCCTCAAAACAAGTTCAAACTCAATTAACACCTTTAATACAGACCCAGATTACAGACCTCTGATTTGCCAGCTGCACATGCACGAAAATGTGAAAATCTTTGTGGAGAAGAAACTCACAGCTCGATTTATATGATGAAATATGTATGTATAAAATATGTGGGGTTTTTTGCGTATGTGTGGTTTTTTAATTTTTTTTCATAAATTTAGAATACATTTTAGAACAAAACTTATAGATGAATCATTATTTGTTTGTAAAAACGTTTGAACACTGATTTCACACACAAAATCATTTGGTGAAATAGAACCATTGTTTTTTAGGCCTGTTTCCACCAAGAGAGTCCTACATTTTTAATCATAAGTAACAATTCTAAAAAAAAAGAAATTAATAAATGAATTTTATCGTAATGCATTTTTCCTCCTCAAATCAGTATATATGATAAACAGTCTTCATTAGCAGACAGGGACTCATTCAGCGGCGTATCAACCTGTAGCAGTGCGGCTCTCCGAACGGTTGGTTGTCATGCCTCTGCGCTGAGCTGTCACTGGACTCCACCGCCGCTTCTGTTCTCGTCCGAGTCGTTTTTCCATTATGCCATCTTATCAGCACATTTATCAGTGACGAGTCTCTGGTGACAGATGGCTTCATCGTGCTTTGAGCTTAGAGAGCCATTTAATGTCTCATGTGATGCCAAAGTCCTCATTATCATTACTGCCATTTGCATTTGTAAAGAGTGCCCCACTTTTAAAATGTTTTCTCTTGCTTCCTTGGTTTCACGGTATGTGAACTGCTGCCTCCCAAATTGTCTTGCAAATTGAGTTGCATTTATGCTGCAACTAACAACGTAGTGCGCTCGAACGAGCTTGTTTTAAACATGTTTTTGTGGTTTTCCAGACTTAGCATATTCATGGACTGAGAAGAATTTGAAGCTATTGCAGTTGAAACGAATAGTTCACCCCAAATGATTTACTTACTCTAGTTGTGCAAACACAGAAAAGATTTTTTTCTTTTGAAGAATATTCTTGCAGATAATTTTATAACAACAGTTCATAATAGTGACCGTAATCATGACAAATCTTATTTCTGTCCTTGTCAAACAAGTTTGACCTGGTCCTTGCATGTGTCATAAATACAATGATTATGTGGAATGAAAAATGACATTTGAAAACTATTGTTGTGAATATGTTCATTAAACAAGGTCTTTAAATATTGTTCTGATCCTCAAACAAAGCTATTGCATTGTTCAGAGAAGACTCAGAATTAGTGTTATCAAAAGTATCGACTTCGGTACCAAGTCTGTACTGAAATTTTAAAAATGTGACGATACCAGCATTTCCGCCAAGCATTCTGAGCACTGTTGAGCAGATTCATAAACACCTCTGATTGGCCATTGTGTTCACATGCTCAACAGATATGTCTGTGATTGACTACAATGATTAACGCAACGGGAGCGCTTTAAAGCGTTTGAAAGCAGGCCTCTATCAGATGCTCTCGTGTGTATCTGTGTAAGCGCTCGGCGAAGAACATCAAAGATGTCTATTTTGCAACATGTTTTTGAAGCATTGATGATCATTGTAGCCAATCGCAGACATATCTGATGAGCATGTGAACACAAAGGCCAATCAGAGGTGTTTACGATTCCACTCAACAGCACTCAAAATGCTAGGGTGAAATGCTGGTATCAACACATTTTTAAAATTTCAGTACTGAATTGGTACTGAAGTCGGTATAACACTACTTAGAATAAAGTGCTCTAGTCATACGAGCTCCTTTATGATATTTTTATGGTCCATTTTTTAATTTGACAGATGTGGTCACTAATGTTGTCAAAAGTACCGACTTTGATACCAAGTCGGTACTGAAATTTTAAAAATGTGACACTTTGAGCAATGTTGATCAGATTCTTAAACACCTCTGATTGGCCATTGTGTTCACACGCTCATCAGATATGTCTGTGATTGGCTACATTGACCAACGCTTCAAAACATGTTGTAAATATTAGGGCTGGTGCCGCTTTCAGCTAGTTTATTTCGCTGTTCTGTAGTTTATTTAAAAGTTTATTAATTCTGAACGTGTCGCGTGTCCATATTGCGCCAAATGCGACTGCACTCCCTTGGGAAATAACCCACATACATGCAGTGCTCGCACATACAATGCAGACAGTTCAACCAGAAGCGCACAGCTCTTAAAGGTGCCATCGAACGTTTTTTTACAAGATGTAATATAAGTCTAAGGCATCCCCTGAATGTGTCTGTGAAGTTGCAGCTCAAAATACCCCATAGATTTTTTTTTAATTAATTTTTTTAACTGCCTATTTTGAGGCATAATTAGAAATGCGCAGATTCAGGCTGTGGCCCATTTAATTGCTCGTGCTCTCCGCCCCCTCCCGAGCTCTCGACTCTATCATTGCATAAACAAAGTTCACACAGCTAATATAACCCTCAAAATGGATCTTTTCAAAGTGTTCGTCATGCAGCATGTCTAATCGCGTAAGTATGGTATTTATTTGGATGTTTACTTTTGATTCTGAATGAGTTTGAGGTTGTGCTCCGTGGCTAACGGCTAATGCTACACTGTTGGAGAGATTTATAAAGAATGAAGTTGTGTTTATGAATTATACAGACTGCAAGTGTTTAAAAATGAAAATAGCGACGGCCCTTGTCTCTGTGAATACAGTAAGAAACGATGGTAACTTTAACCACATTTAACAGTACATTAGCAACATGCTAACGAAACATTTAGAGAGACAGTTTACAAATATCACTAAAAATATCATGTTATCATGGATCATGTCAGTTATAAATGCTCCATCTGCCATTTTTCGCTGTTGTCCTTGCTTGCTTACCTAGTCTGATAATTTAGCTGTGCACAGATCCAGATGTTAATACTGGCTGCCCTTGTGTAATGCCTTGAACATGGGCTGGCATATGCAAATATTGGGGGCGTACATATTAATGATCCCGACTGTTACATAACAGTCGGTGTTATGTTGAGATTCGCCTGTTCTTCTGAAGTCTTTTACTGAACTGTACTGAACTCTTGTTATTCAACTATGCCGAGGTAAATTCAATTTTCAGTTTGATGGCACCTTTAAAGGGGCCACACCACATTTCTATTCATTACACAGCCTTTATTAGAGAAGAATATGTTCAGCCCCCTCCCTCCAAAGCTTTGAATATTCGGTGTTGATTACTACTGAAGCTTCGAATCTCAAAAAAATGGTATTCGAACCAGCCCTAGTAAATGGACATCAATGACACTCTTCACAGAGCGCTTAAGGCAGGAACACACCAAGCCGACGGTTGGTCGACTAAGTTTCCTCAGTGTGTTCCGCACCATCGGCTGAAGTTGGTCCTCGTCTGCTTTTTTTCGGCCGATTCGACATGTTGAATCGTCGTCGGAGCTTGTCGAACCATCTGATCATTCCTATTGGCTGTTCAGCTAATGCCACCTGCTGGTACAGAAAATAATTTCATCTTACACAGGCGCCAAATGGATGTGCTACTTGGCCGTCGGCTGTCGAGTGTCGGTTTGGTGTGTCAGGGCAACTTTGGACCCAGACGCTGCCGACGTGAGCCATCCCCGCAGTCTGCTTTCGTCTTGGTGTGTTCCTGCCTTTACACAGTTACACATGGGAGCGTTTGAAAGCAAGCGTCTATCAGCAGACTGGTCCGCTGATGGATGCCGGCTTTCAAACACTCCCGCTTTCAAAACGCTTTCAAATTCACTTCCATGTGCTTTCAAACGCTCCCGTGAGTTGATCATTGTAGCCAATCGCAGACATATCTGAAGAGTGGAGGAACACAATGGCCAATCAGAGGTGTTTACGAATCTGCTCAACAGCGCTCAACTTGGTGTTGGTACTTTTGACAACACTAGTGGTCACTGTGACGAGCAGGGCGGGCGAGAGCCGTGAGAGATTCGAGACCGGTGCAACGCGCAGCTGAAGCTCGTTAACACTTTCGCCACTGGCCTTGCGCCGTTCCCTCATGGCTCTGCCCGCCTTGCTTGTCACAGTCACTATGAACTGTGAGTGAAATGTCTCTTAAAAATTCACCTTTTGTATGCTATGGAATGACAAAGAGAGTAGAATCACATTTTGAGTGAACTTGTACCTCAACATTTGTGTCCTCTTCCAGAGGAAATCTACTGATTTCTCCAGCTTGTTTTGTATCAGGGCAGAACATGAGACATCCAGCCACCGTTTAGTGGATATGTCTTGGCAGCGGGAACTTGATTGTAAACGCTGCGTTACGAGTAGATGTGCTTTGCTGGCGTATGCTTGGATGAAATGTTCTTTTCCAAACTAGTCTTTCCAAAAAAGCTTGTGTAACCGAGGCGTGTGTCACAACAGATGAATCCTGTCTGGTCAGGGTGAGCAGGTCCTTGTGGCATGTGGCATAAGTGATCAAGGCATCAATTGCGTATTCTTTCTGGCTTCATTAGTGAGTCAGAAGGAGCCTGTCTCTTTACATTATGAAGCGGCGTCCTGATTTTTATTCTACATGGCACACTTTTAACTTGAGGTTGAAGTGCTGTTATGCAACTGTGCTTTAGGAAAATGCTCAGGTTGATCTCACCTCTAACCCTAATGTGCTTCAATGCATAACTCATCCCTCACCTTTTGGATATAAATGACTCCTCAAATTGTCTGGCTTGTTGACGTGCTGTTTTGCTTTCTGAACTATTGTTGAAACTATATTTTCTGACAAAGCCACTAATCTGGTTGAGCTGTATTTTGGAGCTTTGTTGTTTTGGATTTTCAGATCTTGTTTTGGGTCCATGTGGGCCGTCGGCATGCTGGGCTGTTGCTAAATCGCTTTTGTGCATCATATGTAAGCCGAGTTAGGAAACGCCTTACACTGGGGCTTAAAACTAATTTAAGGCATCAATTTTCCTGCCATAAAACATTTGTGGACAGTTTTACACATTACAATTAGTTTTTACTGCCCGAAAAATTTGTTTAAGGTCAACGTGAAATGGCATTCACAATCTGTTTTACTTCTTCAGCGAGACTGATTTCTGAATTAAATTCACTAATAGGGTTGTCACGATATTAGATTTTTCACACCACGGTTATTGTGGCCAAAATATTTCACATTATCGATATATCTCGATATTTATAGAATCCTTGGGGGGGAAAATATATCAGTCTAAATAATTTTTACTTTGATGGCGCGCGCTGCGTCTTCTTCTTGTTTGACAGGTGTCAGCGTTAAGGTGCAATACTGCCAACCAGATACTGGCGCTGGAGTATTTACATGTCATGATATCATAAGCGTCCTATTAATTTTAAATATTGTGGTTATCGTCAATACCGGTATATCGTCACACCCTAAATTAACACGATATCGATATTTCATGCTTTGAATATCACGGTTATCGTCAATACCGGTATATTGCGACACCCCTATTCACTAAGGGGAAAAAATAGAGCTGGACTTTATTTAATCAAGTATTTCAATTTATGTAGTAGGTCATTAGGGGTTGTAAAACAATACAGATTCCTCATCAATCATCTTCTTATTTTTTGTTCATCATAGAAGTGGCATTTTGGAGCTTGACAGACACAGTTACTGTTATTAAATGCAACTTGATTTACTTATTTTGTGTTCCACAAAGAATTGCAAAGCTTTCAAATGACACAGGGTGAGTAACTGATGACAGAACTTTCATTTTGAAGTGATTTATTTATTTATGTATTTATTTTTTTCCCCGGACATCATATAGGCTAATAAAAGTCTGCATTTTCTTAGGATGGAAGAAACTGGAGCCACTGGATAATGTTCATGAAAGATTCAGGCACAAACTGTAAAGTGCAGCATTCTGAAAAGCACCGCTGACCTTTTATTAGATCTGAGCAAAGGGTTTGTGTGATTCTGAACATTTCTCTCAGGTTTCTGTCTGGCAGCGGCCGCAGAGACATTTTAGAAGTTTCCTCGAATAGCCCGTCCTTTCAGAACAAACTACATCATGTTTTAGAGTCATACTTTGTATTACTTTGCTGTTTTTAAATCAGAGTGAATCTGTTCTCCTGTCAGTTTTAAGCTGGGACAGAGAACAGACTGGCAGCAGAGTGGGCATCAGAGATGTGTTTTCTGAACAAGTCTGACAGAAACATTCTGTGGAGGGACATCAGAGCTCTGTTGAGGAGATTTTGCATCTAAGTTTCTTTTTTTTTTTTTAACAAACCCCTTACCCTTTAGTACTGCATTTTTGCACTGCATTCATCCCACATTGAACTACAGACTTTTCACTCCTTAGTTTCTGAGCTCATAAATGGGTTTTATTGGCTTTCTGGATGGAGTTGCGTCGTGATCTCTGGGTGACCCGAGGGTGAGGGGTGATCCAGTCTCACAGCTGTGACCCGAACGCTTTAAGAATACTGGATTTTGAAGGATTACCACCCAATATGAGCGTCATTTCACATGAACTTGTGGCCTTAGAACAACAGCAGCGCTTAGATGTCTGATTGGTCATTATAGTGCTGTTTTTATTAAGTCTTAAGATGGCGTGAAGTAGAAGCTAGTCAACTTTCCTTGTGCGGTGGTTGAATTAGTCTCAACAGTATTGTCAGTGGTCCAAAGACACATTTGGTTCCTGATGCATGTGAAAGCAGAGTGATCCCAAATAAACATACCTCTGCATTTGCATTTGATTTGATTTGCCAAAACAAGTTAATATTTTCAAACACAAATGCACAGTGCACAAATGCAACCACTGACGTTCCTAGTACTTGACTATAATATCTAACTGTTATCATTAGGCAGATCAGATGACCTCCCCTTTCTGAACTTCCATTGGTCTTCACATCACTGCACATTTGCATAATATCTGCTCAACTTTGTTTCATCATCAGCAGTGGTTTCTGATGTTCATGACAACCCAGGCTTATTGGAAATACTACTTGCATATATTTCTGCAAAACTTCTAAAATGTACTTATAAACATAATTCAATGCACTTTCCAGCTGAAATGAACACAAATTCTGATTACAGGTGCAGATTATTTATTAATAAAGACTTATTTTGCATGGTCCCTTGCACATATATATATGGCACTTTTTTCCAACCTAATAGTTTAGTTATCTTCAGTTTTGCCACATATCAACTGCGTGTTTGCTTAAGGCATTTTTGCAAAGGCCTGCTCTGGATATGGCTTGGGTTATGCTGGTACCCAAGTACTACAATTATGACCAAAAATAGAAACCAAATGTACAGTCATCACATCAACGCTGAAGTAGAGTAAAGATTATAGGCTAATTTGTAGTACGTACTCTACATCAAATTGATGTTGATGGACCATCTTTGATGGATGTAACAGGTCCAAAGGCATTCTGGGCAATTGTAATGTGCCATTTGATGGTGGCTGTCTATTTCATTGTGTGCTTCATCGCACAATCAATTTGTGTTGCCGTCAGCCTCTGTCTTTCTGCATCGATGCTTTGAACAGGCACGTACTGTGTTACGCTTACTGTTACTGTGTTAGTAGAACAGTTAATATAATAAAGGATTGTTGTAAATGACCTAACAGCTCAAGCTTGAGTGGATGTGTTTGATCAAAATATGACAGACCCTCAGTTCAGTGTGTTATGATACCAGGCAGTTTCATAATGTTCCTTAGGACCAAAATGATATGTCACAGTATGAGTAATTTAATGACGGTATTAAAAAAAAAAAAAAAAAAAATTTGGAATACCAAACTTTAAATTGTGAAATAGCCCATTTTTGAAGTTTAAATGATAGAGCGTTTGTATATGGTCATACAGCCCAGTCCTACAGTGAGTGAGTAGATTTGATTGTTTCCAAACACTAAAGCTATTTTAATCTCTCTTTGGACATTGTATTTTTTTTAGTCTATGTATTTTGTTCTCTAAATCACTGGTACTGCATGTTTACATTTTTCAGTTTGAATACATTAAACATGTGCTACGTAAGTTATGAATGTTGTGCACACCTTTTGGTGAGTAATTGTTCAGAGGCAGGGTCATTTTGCTCAATGTTAGCATCTGTTTTAGGTTTTTTTGTGAGTAGACAGACGGGATGGAGATCCTCTTTAATGCCGAGCAAACACAGCTGTGTCGTTGTGTTACTGGCTGGCTGCTCAGAAGAGCTCTTCAACACGAGAGTCGCTATTTAACAACCCTCAAACATCTATTTGTACTACACACAACAAAATCAAAAAACATTTTACATTTTCTTTTAATCAATGTTTCTGCTTTTATCGTGTACATTTAATCAATGGGTGTTTGCTATTAAAAAAAAAAGAAAAAAGATGTGATCAACTTTATCTTCCTTTTTAATTTTGTGTAATAGTCGGCGTTTAATTGCTTGTAAAAGTAATAGGCTAAGTCACAAGCTGTGTGCTGAAGTTTAATAATGTTTGGGACTGAACCAGGATAGAACTACAACTAAAAACTAAGCTGATATTGACAGTTTGTCATTTGTAAGTCCCAGTGATCATTATACCAGAGTGGAAGATCATAATAATATGTTATTTTAAGGACTAACACATCCTTTCCACTTGGCTGAAAGCTGCTAGTTATCTCCCTTCTGTAGTGACTCTGGTTTCCGCTGGCATTCGGCCATTATATCCGGCGGACGGACACAGTTGATGTCCAGCACATCTCTGGCTGTAAAGAGTCAAGAGTTTATCTACTGACAAATCCATCCACTTACAGCTGTGAGTGCTTCAGCACTGTTAAAATGACACAAAAACAGCTTTCTTTTCAATTTCAAAAGTTAAGATTAAAATTCAAGATTAAGCTGAAACAGTAGAGCATTACGCTAGCAACACAAAGGTCATGGGTTTGATTCTCAGGGAATGCATGAACTGACAAATTGTTATCTTGAATCAGTGCAGTAAATAGCACTACTAAAAAAATATTCACAATTTAATACCATGACAAATTAATCACTGTATAGGCCTATATACTTATTTCCCCCCCAGTTTTATCAATATCAATATAAATTTGTGCTGGGAATTTAGAAAAATAAGCTTTATAAATTTTATTTAGCAAAATAAGCTTTATAAAGCATCAGCTAAATTCAGCTAAATTCCATAAATGTAAATTATGTATGTAAATTGTGTGTGTGTGTGTGTGTATGTATATATATATATATATATATATATATATATATATATATATATATATATATATATATATATATATATATATATATATATATATATATATATATATATATATATATATATATATATATATATATATATATATATATATATATATATATATATATATATATATATATATATATATATATATATATATATATATATATATATATATATATATATATATATATATATATATATATATATATATATATATATAGGTGTCCCCTGAATGTGTCTGTGAAGTTGCAGCTCAAAATACCCCATAGATTTTTTTTTTAATTATTTTTTTTTAACTGCCTATTTTGAGGCATAATTAGAAATGCGCTGAATCAGGCTGCGGCCCCTTTAAATCGCGCGTTCTCCGCCCCCTCCCGAGCTCTCGACTCTATCACTGCATAAACAAAGTTCACACAGCTAATAGAACCCTCAAAATGGATCTTTACAAAGTGTTTGTCATGTAGCATGTCTAATCGCGTAAGTATGGTATTTATTTGGATGTTTACATTTGATTCTGAATGAGTTTGAGGCTATGCTCCGTGGCTAACGGCTAATGCTACACTGTTGGAGAGATTTATAAAGAATGAAGTTGTGTTTATGCATTATACAGACTGCAAGTGTTTAATAAATGAAAATAGCGACGGCTCTCTTGTCTCCGTGAATACAGTAAGAAACGATGATAACTTTAACCACATTTAACAGTACATTAACAACATGCTAACGAAACATTTAGAAAGACAATTTACAAATATCACTAAAAATATCATGTTATCATGGATCATGTCAGTTATTATTGCTCCATCTGCCATTTTTCGATATTGTCCTTGCTTGCTTACCTAGTCTGATGATTCAGCTGTGCACAGATCCAGACGTTTTGCCCTTGTGTAATGCCTTGAACATGAGCTGGCATATGCAAATATTGGGGGCGTACATATTAATGATCCCGACTGTTACGTAACAGTCGGTGTTATGTTGAGATTCGCCTGTTCTTCGGAGGTCTTTTAAACAAATGAGATTTATATAAGGAGGAGGAAACAATGGAGTTTGAGACTCACTGTATGTCATTTCCATGTACTGAACTCTTGTTATCCAACTATACCGAGGTAAATTCAATTTTCAATTCGATGGCACCTTTAATTAATACAATGAGGGCAATTGGTTCAATCAACAGAAACTCAAAATATTATGTTATCTGAACCACATTAATTATTGATGTTGATTTGACAAAAAAAAAAATGTTGTGATAAATCATGAAAATAATTTTTTATGGTGTGCTGTAGTCATGTTTGGTTGGTTTCATTCTTTTAATGTAGATTTTTCGATCTAGAAACCCAAAGCTTTCAGCATTCAATTTCATTGTCATTTTTGTTATATATTCCATGTGTCAAATCACTTCCCAGTTCTTTTGGGAGCCGCTACAGTTGCTAAATGTGCAATATTCGCCTTTTCTGCTCACATCCAAGGCTCATTTAGTTCAGTGGGATATCAGTCAGTTTTCATTTTACACTCGATATTCCGAAACATAACTCACATGTGATGGAGAAGACAACCCTGCTCAGTGTCTGTAATGTACTTTTCCGCTGAATTCACATGTAAATATTTTCCTTTGTCTCCAAGAGCCGGGGCCCCAGGGAAGTGTCCTGTCATACAAAACCCTCCGATTGGACAAATCCCTGCTGCCACTTTCAAAACAATAGAGCGCTCTGTCATCTGTACTGTACCACCGTCTTTCAGAGAAACCGATCGGCCCGTAGTTTGCGGCTCCTCTTGAGATTACCGAGCGCTTTCAGACAGGAGGTGTCCAGCAGAAGCTAATCTGTGAATGGGGCCTGCGGCCCCTCGGTTCCTCACAGCTGACAGCTGTGTGTGTCTTTTCAGAAGGCCGTTTGTGAGATGTAAAGCTCATGCCGTTTTTGACCCCCATTCTTCACGGAATAATAATGTCAGCCTAAGCTGTTGTGTTTAAGGATTTACCCTCACAGTAATACTTGGCAAAAAGCTAATTTTTAACTAAATTTGCACCATGAGTTCAGTATTTCTGAAGAGTTTTAACTGATTATTTTAATGGTTTTAGTTTTAGTTAACTATAATAACCCTGCCATACACACTCAAAGAAACACCTTTGTACTCTATCAAACACTAAAACAGTACATATTAAAGGTGATAGAGAGGATTTTTTCGTCGACTGAGAATCCAAAGACTTACTGAGTTTTGTAAATGAGTGCAGGTGTAAGAACAACCCCCCCTCCTTCACAGCTTATTTCAAAGGAACGTCTCCCAAAACTCGTGCACGAGTATT
Source organism: Megalobrama amblycephala (assembly GCF_018812025.1). Classification (NCBI taxonomy): domain Eukaryota; kingdom Metazoa; phylum Chordata; class Actinopteri; order Cypriniformes; family Xenocyprididae; genus Megalobrama; species Megalobrama amblycephala. The sequence continues at coordinate 6,225,649 of NC_063048.1, read as the reverse complement.
GGAACACGAGTGTTTACCACCGGCATTCGCTGTGTCGTGTTAGTGGATTCATTATGTCGGACTCACCGCAGGTAACTCATAATCTGCAGTTGTTACTCCTGTCTCCTGACAAAAACATTGCATGCGGCGCCTGTGGAGTATGGAAAGTTACTGGAGCGCATAGCTGTGCTCGTCTCTCACAAGGAACGTCATGGCAGTGATTGACAAGCCAGAGGGCCAATCCGCGCACGTCTCTCACAAGGAACGTCACGGCAGTGATTGACAAGCCAGAGGGCCAGTCGTTTACGCGATGATCGCGTAAACGATTGGCTGATGTTTTTAAGGCCCTACCTCGTGCACAGATGATGTATATTAATATTATTCCTTTCAATGCACCTAATAAATAGTCTTTTATCAGTTAGTAAAGACAGTTTCGAGTAATATTGCAAAAATGTATAAAACAAAACCCTTTTTTAGCACCTTTAATACCATAAGGGGAAATATAAAGTAGAGGTGTATCTTTGATGGACACATATGAGCAATTCTTTTTAATGAATCAATGAAAATGACTCCTAAATCACTGTTGAACTCATGAGTTATAAGTTTGAAACAGTCTAATGATTACTGAATGTAATCATTGCACATTTCTGTGAATGTGTGAGACTTCAGATTTATTAGCCGCGGGGGAAATAGAGGGAAATAACGAGAAGAATATCAAAGTGCAGTAAACTGTAAAAATAAGGTGGATAGGCCCGCGCGAGGCGAGTGCTCTGTCAAAGAATGCATGTGTGCACAGGCGCGCGGTCTTTCTTTACAAAGTGACGTCGCCAACTACTTGTCTGGCATGTGTAATATTTTGGCAATTATCTCTGTTAGCACAGTTGGTTATGTCTTACATGAATGTAAACAGTTCAGAAAGAAAATGCATGTGTGTTACAGTATATTGGATCCTTGCTGCTCTCAAAGGGTTAGTTCACCCAAAAATGAAAATTCTGTCATTTATAACTCACCCTCATGCCGTTCCACACCCGTAAGACCTTCGTTAATCTTCAGAACACAAATTAAGAGATTTTTGTTGAAATCCGATGGCTCCATGAGGCATAGGGAGCAATGACATTTCCTCTCTCAAGATCCATTAATGTATAAAAACATATTTAAATCAGTTCATGTGAGTACAGTAGTTCAATATTAATGTTATAAAGCGACGAGAATATTTTTGGTGCACCAAAAAAAACAAAATAACGACTTGTATAGTGATGGCCGATTTCAAAACACTGCTTCAGGAAGCTTTATGAATCATTGTGTCGAATCGGCGGTTTGGAGCGGTAGTATTATTATTACATTGAGACAATATTTCTGTCACAATTTCTTCAAGTTAAACCAAGTTAAACTTTTATTTTGACGGGTTGCCGTGAAGACCTGCTTTGAGTTTCTGTGGGTTTATGATATGACAATAGTTTTTCTCAAATGAAACGGTAAAATGCTCATGAAGTGACTCTCAGAGGGGCTCTGGAGAAGAAGTTGATGCATTCATGTCCTCATATAGTGAGGCAGCAGAGGCTGAAAACACAGCGAGCATCATGTGTGCTTCAGGGTGTTTGTGGAAAATGAAAGCGCGTGCCATTCATTCACATACACACGCAGATTTGACTTTCTGCTGCTTAATATTCACAGACACTAGTCTATATCACAAATTGATTTAAGTGTACTAACCTACTTTTTATTTATCCTTCAAAAATTTGACAAATTCCATGACATTCCGCATTATACAGTACATTCTGTTTTTTTTTTTGACTGGATTCCGTGATTCCGTCCGCGTGTTCTGGATCGTGGAAATTATAGGGCCCTGTTTTTGCCATAATGGAGCAACCCCTAACAGAAAGATACAGATTTGGAACAGAGTTGCATTACTAAAACGTTACCGTATTGTTTTGTTTTAGTATAAAGTTATTGTTATCAGAGATGCTTCCATTCACAATTTCTTTAGTGCGTTTGTGAAATAAGAACCAGAATTCCTTGCAATTCTTATGAATGTCATATCAGTTGGAATTTTTCTGCATGTCTGGCATTTACAAGCATGTCATTTGACACTCTGTGGTGGTTTTTGATCTGTTATAAGTTCTCTTTTCTAAATGGATTACACTGTGTCTGCAGTGAGCGTTTGCACTCTCACACCTTACTCCGATTTACGGCTGCTTCCTTCACATCAGCGCTGTGGCGGCTTGAAGGAGAGAACGTAATCAGCTTTGTCCGACACTTCTCCCTCACACCTCTTACTCTGTGAGGGATCAGTGGAGAGGTGATCTGAACCCGGCCCTGCGATTGTGCGTTTTTGTTCTGGGGGGGGGGATGTGCACTTGCACATCTTAGCCGGCTCATATGTTTCCATCCTGCTGGTTAGGCAATGTAACCATGACAACGCAAATGCCTGGGGTCTCTGTATGATTTCGCTCGAAGGCGGGCAGAATGTGCAGCCATAATGCGTCCACGATTTCTCTTGCTGGGATGGACATAACAATCCTTTTGGTTGTGGGACATGCACATTGCATGACCGTCCCGTTGAGACCTGTTTCTTGGCACAAAGAAATTTTCCATAAGACGAGACTCTCCTCTCCTCTAAATTGTTTGCGTTGTAATGAATGTGCTATCTAGTTATCTAAATAAGGTCATGCCAGAGACTTTTGTTGCTTTTAGTGGTGTGAGTATGTTCAGTATGTGTTACTGATCTAAAAACGAGGCTGACTAATGGTTGATATAATGCAATATACACATAATACAATTCCAAATGAGAACTTTGAGGACAAAAAGATGATTATTTTCCAATAGCAATCCTATCATTAGATTTTGAACCGGATTAATGGGTTTATCAACTAACCAGCCATGTTATTGACTCTTTTATATTCTCAAAATGGCCAGATATCAAGTTTTCTTACTTAGTATTTTGTCTTATTTTGCAGTTCAAATATATAAATATTTTTAAATTCAACATTTACTTGAGATGCAAAATAGTGTAAGATAAAATAAACAAATTGATTAAAATAATAAAAATTAAAATGAAGAAATCAGGAAAAATAAACTTTGAATTAAGTTTATTTTTCTTGCCTCATTGGCAGATATTTTCCTTATTTTAAGCATAAATCTCACTTCTCAGAAAACAACATATTGCATCTCAAATAAATATATCTTGATTAAAGAATGATTAGATATTTGTACTGCAAATCAACACAAAAATAATTAGGAAGAAAATGACTTTTTGCTGTGTGCTGGTTGGTCTGTCATTGATTGATTTTTATATAAAACAAATTATAATCACTACAAGCTAACCCTAATTTTGCATTTTCAGAATAAAAAAAAAAGAGTCTACTTATGGCTCGGTTGCAGTCTGCTTTAAAAGATGGAACCTACTTCTCAACCCTAGTAAACACACGTTCCTTGTGCAATCAAATTCCCAAATGGGAGCTCAGGATGGGAAAATTGAGCCGTCTGGCGGGCATACGAGCCTGTCTCGCACCTCTACACAACACACAGCACTCTTAGCCCACCACCTGTCCTCTGTTCACCTCCACACACACACACACACACACACACACACACACTAAAGGAAACAAGCTTATTCCCGCATCCATATATATTTCCTCATCCTTTGTCCAGGGAGCAGCAATGTTCTTTTCATGTACATTTTGTCTCTTGGCGATGTGAAGATATAGGTTAAAAGAAAAGTTGAGCATCTCTATCTGTTGCAGTTCTGGAAAGCTGAACGTTAGCAAAATGGAAGTTGTTTGATAAATTGTACTTCATTGGATAAGCAGTGCGAATGACAGACCAGTATATCTTCATGGATCATGTGGGAAGACAAGCTTTATAGAGCGCTACAGTCGGGGTCCGGAAGTTAAAATCCCATGCATTTTCTCCATAGAGAAATTGATTTTTAGTGGTAATGAATGACCCTTTCAAGACGGACGGATTGCGAACGTGTTGTACGACTGTGAAGTTATGGTTAAGCCATAGGTTATTAATAACAAAGACTTTAGATATACAAAGACGGTGCACTCATATTACTATAAATGAATGGGAAAACATGCAACTCGCAATACGGTGGAATAAGTGCTGCCATCTAAATTAAAGAGCCAATCGCTAATAGAGTGCAACAGTGCCCACCCCTTTTTCCAGCAGAGCTGGTTCTGAAAGTATTTTTATTTTAAAGTCTTTTTATTTTAAAATAGTCTTTAAGATTTATAAGCCATGAACCAAGCCAACCAATCTACAAGGTGAATCACAACACTACAAATTTGAAGGAAAAAAGTTCTTGAAAATCAGACAAAAAGACAAAGGAATAGGACTGTGAGGGGAAAGAACTACAATCCCATGAAGCATTGCGAACAGTATAATTAAATTAAAAACAATGGAGAAATAAAAAATCTACTCATTTACAAATGTTTATATGTATAAAAAGAATATTAAGTTTAAGTAATTGCTATATATATATGTATATATGTATATATATATATATATATATATATATATATATATATATATATATATATATATATATATATATATATATATATATATATATATATATACATATATATATATATATATATATATATATATATATATATATATATATATATATATATATATATATATATATATATATATATATATATTCCAAACTTTTGGACTGTACTATCTATATATATATATATATATATATATATATATATATATATATATATATATATATATATATATATATATATATATATATATATATATATATATATATATATATATATATATATATATATATATATATATATATATATATATATATATATATATATATATATTACAGTACAGTCCAAAAGTTTGGAACCACTAAGATTTTTAATGTTTTTAAAAGAAGTTTCGTCTGCTCACCAAGGCTACATTTATTTAATTAAAAATACAGTAAAAAAGCAGTAATATTGTGAAATATTATTACAATTTAAAATAACTGTGTACTATTTAAATATATTTGACAAAGTAATTTATTCCTGTGATGCAAAGCTGAATTTTCAGCATCGTTACTCCAGTCTTCAGTGTCACATGATCCTTCAGAAATCATTCTAATATGCTGATTTGCTGCTCAATAAACATTTATGATTATTTTCAATGTTGAAAACAGTTGTGTACTTTTTTTTTCAGGATTCCTTGATGAATAGAAAGTTCAAAAGAACAGCATTTATCTGAAATACAAAGCTTCTGTAGCATTATACACTACCGTTCAAAAGTTTGGGGTCAGTAAGAATTTTTATTTTTATTTTTTTGAAAAGAAATTAAAGAAATGAATACTTTTATTCAGCAAGGATGCATTAAATCAATCAAAAGTGGCAGTAAAGACATTTATAATGTTACAAAAGATTAGATTTCAGATAAACACTGTTCTTTTGAACTTTCTATTCATCAAATAATCCTGAAAAAAAATATTGTACACAAATATTTTGTACAATTGTACACATTAAATGTTTCTTGAGCAGCAGATCAGCATATTAGAATGATTTCTGAAGGATCATGTGACACTGAAGACTGGAGCAATGATGCTGAAAATTCAGCTTTGCCATCACAGGAATAAATTACTTTGTGAAATATATTCAAATAGAAAACAGTTATTTTAAATTGTAATAATATTTCACAATATTACTGTTTTTTACTGTATTTTTAATTAAATAAATGTAGCCTTGGTGAGCAGACGAAACTTCTTTTAAAAACATTAAAAATCTTAGTGGTTCCAAACTTTTGTAGATAGACTTAACTTTTCGGTACAGCATCATGGGTAATCTAGTTTTCACCAGGAATTCCACTTTTAAACACAATTATTATTTAAATAAGCTGAAATAATGGAGGCTGACAGCTTCAGCAGAAGCAAATACCTGTCTCTAAAGGTTTATAAGTTATCGTTCAAAATCAATTTCCTTACGGAGAAAATTAATGGAGTTTTTACTTCCGGAACCCGACCTTAGCAGTCTATTGGTAAAGTCATTGCGTCACTGTAGCTGCCATTAGAAGCTCTGGTTGTTATAGAAACAGTCACCGTTCTGAGATGCGCACATGCGACTGTACATGTGCATTGGCTGGGCCAGCCTGAAAAATGCAGTTTGTGTCATGTTTTGAGCATTTAGAAACAAAATTTATGAGACAGCTGTCAGATTTCATTGGTGATTTCAAAAAATTTAATTTAATCATAACCTTGGTGAACATCTTTGGAGAATTTGATAGTATTTGCATGACTGAAATAGCTGCCTGAGTTTCAAAGATGGCTGCCGAGTGAAATGACTTGCCTTAAATGGACTTTGGTAATATTTAAACTTTTATTGTAAAATACAGGGTTTAATTTCTGAATTAAAATATCATATTGTCTATTAGAATCTTATGTTTGTGATTCATTTTAGTCCTGATCGGTTTGAAATGGCTATTTAGGTGAAATTTTTTTTTTTTTTTCAAAATCAAAGCTGCTCTTATGTTTAAAGGTTTATTTTCTTTTTTTAATTATAACATATTTTATTATTATTGTATTTCATTTCTTCTTCTTCTTCTTCTTCTTCTTCTTCTTCTTCTTCTTCTTCTTCTTCTTCTTCTTCTTCTTCTTCTTCTTCTTCTTCTTCTTCTTCTTCTTCTTCTTCTTCTTCTTCTTCTTCTTCTTCTTCTTCTTCTTCTTCTTCTTCTTCTTCTTCTTCTTCTTCTTCTTCTTCTTCTTCTTCTTCTTCTTCTTCTTCTTCTTCTTCTTCTTCTTCTTCTTCTTCTTCTTCTTCTTCTTCTTCTTCTTCTTCTTCTTCTTCTTCTTCTTCTTCTTCTGTCCTAACTCAGTTTGCAATATTGAAAAGTGTAAAACTGTGTTGCTTTCATACACATTTGTTTTCGGAGTATCCAGACCAGCCTGAAACAGCAACATTGACTCGTCTCATTGTGTTTGAGATACATTGATGACAGTTCCATTGCAAAATCAACATTAGCACTTCTGAAGACAGCTTCAGATGAAAAAGCATCACATTAACTGATGTTCAACTACTGCTGCTGCCTTATAAAACTTATATAAACTTCATTAAAACACCTTATGAATGTGTAACAAGCTTCAGTAAACAACTGTGTGTGATTTCATAATGTAAGCATTATTCTAAAGCCACTGTGTCTCTGACCTTAATCTCCAGAGGGGAAATGAGGTCTTATAATGGGTTACCAGATGTGATAAAAGACTTAATGGTGAAGGATTAATCTATATAAACAAAAAGATTTCTCTCTGTGAGCAGACGGGCATCTTATTTAAGTCTGTTTAAAGCTTACTGAAGCACTCACTTTGTGAAGGTCACTTTCACAGCCTCGCTGAATGGATTACTGCTCCATAACCCATGAGGCCGCATCATAACCCGTGAACATCCTCCTCTCCCCCTGCTTGGATGTTCACAAATCAGGCATTTTCTGTGGCCATTCTGCTCAGAACAATGCTAAAGCTGGTCCCGGCGTCTAGACGCTGTGCGCTGCATTTCAATCAGGGTGAGAGAATAGCCGCGCTCGCCGTCAGCTCACAGACGCATGCGAGTCACATGGCTCTTAATTAAAGCGGAAAGACTTGAAAGGGAAGGCGTTTCTGTGCCGCTGCCGTGAGAGCCTGTGAAAGCTGGAGATGCTGGTAATTTGTGGGTGCAAAGGAGGTAAAAGCTGAAGCGGAAATGTCATTAGAAACACACAAAAGAGGGGAAGCTCTGTTGTGCACCTGTAACGGTGGAGAATGGTGGTTTTGTGTGATTTTGAGAAGCTCTCTCAGAACTAACCCGTGTTTCCACTGAAGAGTTGAACAGTGATGTAACTGACTGACTAGATACAATTCAGAACTGAAGAGTTCACTCTTTCAATAAATGAGTGTGCATATGAGCTGGATATCTGTCTGTCTGTCATCTATCTATCTATATGTCTGTCTGTCTTTCTATCTATCTGCCTGTCTGTCTGTCTGTCTATCTATCTATCTATCTATCTATCTGTCTGTCATTCTATCTGTCTGTCTATCTATCTGTCTGTCTGTCTGTCTGTCTGTCTGTCATTCTGTCTTTCATTCGGTCTGTCATTCTGTCTGTCTTTCTGTCATTCTTTCTATCTATCTATCTATCTATCTATCTATCTATCTATCTATCTATCTATCTATCTATCTATCTATCTATCTGTCTGTCTGTCTGTCTGTCTGTCTGTCTGTCTGTCTGTCTGTCTGTCTGTCTGTCTGTCTGTCATTCGGTCTGTCTGTCTGTCTTTCTGTCATTCTTTCTATCTGTCTGTCTATCTATATCTATCTATCTATCTATCTATCTATCTATCTATCTATCTATCTATCTATCTGTCTGTCTGTCTGTCTGTCTGTCTGTCTGTCTGTCTGTCTGTCATTCGGTCTGTCTTTCTATCTGTCTATCTCTGTCTGTCTGTCTGTCTGTCTATCTGTCTGTCTGTCTATCTGTCATTCTGTCTTTCATTCGGTCTGTCTGTCTATCTGTCTTTCTATCTGTCTATCTATCTATCTGTCTGTCTGTCTGTCTGTCTATCTGTCATTCTGTCTTTCATTCAGTCTGTCATTCTATCTATCTATCTATCTATCTGTCTGTCTGTCTGTCTGTCTGTCATTCTGTCTGTCATTCTGTCTGTCTGTTATTCTGTCTGTCTGTCTGTCTGTAATTCTACTTGTCTGTCTGTCATTTAAGCCGTTTATTTTTTATTTTTTTGAGTTGTTGTTGTTGTTGTTGTTGTTGTTGTTTAAAAATGAACATTTTAAACGGGTGTCCCCCCCCTCATTTTTCTTCGGAAGAAAAAGAACAGGTCCAGCCAGCTGTCACGCCTGATCGCACCTCTCTCTCTCTACCGTGACCTTGATCACATTCTGAAACTGTGTTCTCAGCTCAAGCTATTTTTGTTTCCTTGTTAAATAGGCTGTATCAGCAAAATTAGCCTTCCAGGCAAACAAATCTACCACTAGAGTCTTGGCGATCATCGTTCTAGTTAAACGTCATCGGGCCGGTGCAGCACTATGTGACCGCTGGATTGTGCTGTTATTTATGCATGCTTGAACACTGTTTAATGGAAGCTTTTATGGAGTAACTGTTATTGGTCGCTCTGCAAATGCACCTGATTTAGCCCACAAACCTTCATGGTCAGAGAGCTGCAGACCTGCTGACACACTTATCATTGTTTTCTTTTGTTAAATACAAACTTGAGTGCTTTATAAAAGTGCCTTTTTAAAGGATTTTGTTCTTTTATGTAAGAGCCTCATGTCAGGATTGTTTTTACCATGAGCTTTACAATATTAACAGATGGCTCACCATCATGCATAATGCACAAGATTTGTGGAGGTTGCATTTACGGAGTGTCATTTGTCCAAGAGACACGGAACCTTCCAAGTATGGTCTTTAGGGCTAAAAGATTTATATATTGATCATTTTTAGCCTTTTGACCATATTAAAGGTTGATTTTTCAGAATCGGGGGCATGATGTTGATTACCATATAAAATAATCTTTTTTTTCTTTTAGGAAAAATGTGGGTTACAGAAAGGAATTTATAATTTAAATTTGTGGGTTGGAATTTAAATTGAATTGTCCATATTCCACAGGAAGTTGAATTGGAATGTTAGGAAGTGGAATGTACTGAATTACAATTTATGTTCATAAACATTAAAACACACATAGTTTAAAATGCATAGAGACAAGACATAAGTTATGTGTGTTAAGATGATCTTAAAGTCATAAAATTGCTTTCTAATCTTGACTGTTAAGTTATGACAACCAAGTAAAAAAGTAATATTGGACACTTACAGAGACAAGGTTAGTAAGAGATTTTATGTCTCTAAAAATCATGTTAACATGTATATTATTTACCTCTTGCAGTACTTTTGAAGTAATATGTACAATTTCTTTTTTTTCCCTTTTTTTTTTTTTCTTTTGTTTTTACAAATAAAAGGACTAGTTTAAATGTATTTTTGTGGTTAGTTTTTATATGCGAAGGCAAGAAGTAAAATATGTAGTGCAAGTATTAGATATTTATCTTCAATCCGATGTGAAACACATTTTCAGAGGACACATCTTTTACACTTTTACATGTTCACTGCTGTGTCTATGCAACAGGCCCCATAGCAGTACATCACCACAATTATCAATCATTATTTCAAAATTTTACACACTCTATGACAGAAAATCATGTTGAATTATGAGCGTTACATGTTTAAAACCCAATCAGATGAGACGAGATGCACTTGGTCAGCAGTCGTTTATCATTTCGCAACGGGGAACCAATTACTGTCCTGCTTCGAGCCAAAGAGAATTGATCACCATGTTTTAGCACCCAGTATTTATTAGAAACAGCTCTCCTCTGCTTCAGTCAGCTCCTGATGAAGTTTATACCAGACGGGTTATAGATTCAAGATTGAGCGGGTGTGTCTAAACCCAAGCAGACGGTATAAATTTCTGTGAGCTTGCAAGTAGACTGCAAATGTGTTTTCTGTTAAAAATGTGCCTTGCATGAGAAACTAAAGACTTCTCTTGGGTGTATGAAATGACACTTTATAAATTTAAATCTATATAAGATTCTTGCACTAAAACAGCTGAACTTTTCAGTTCATTTTACTGTATTTAATACAAGGTGTCAGTCAGATGATTGTCTGTAAATTATTTGATAATTGTTGGTTGTTGGGGTGTTGCTATGATTTTTTTAAATGATTTGTTAGGAATAGTTATTTTCTGCTGACCGCAGCTAATATTCCATTAATCCCCATCAAACCCTTAGCGAAACGAAGCCTTCACTATTACAGGTCATAGTTGCTTAGGGGCCGTTGTGAATCCTGAATCATTTCTGGCAGTAACTGCGCTCTCAAGTGCTCTTGTGCCACCCGCTAGAGAGCTCTTCCAACAGCCAATCACACGCTCTTGTTTACAGCCTCTTTCCTGCATGGCCTTTTCCTTTCATCAGCCCTTTACAGACACACACACACATCATGTGTGCAGCTGTTCTGTGAAGAGACATTCGCACCTCGCGACGAGCCGAGAGCTCTGATAATGCACAGAGACTTTGATCGATACTGGAACTCTTCAGCCGCTGAAGGAGCTGTCAGCACCGATGTGTCTCATGGCCTTTTAGTCACTGTGATCACAGCACAGTCCTAAACATGGACTTCTGTTATGGGGAATTAGAAGATGTAAATGCTTTGGGGACACATATGAGACTTGTCTTTCTTTCTATCTATCTATCTATCTATCTATCTATCTATCTATCTATCTATCTATCTATCTATCTATCTATCTATCTATCTATCTATCTATCTATCTATCTATCTATCTATCTATCTATTCTTGGGAAGTTTTTCAGTTCCGATTCCAGTTCTGCCTAACGATTCCGGTTCCATTAAAATTATTGACCAACCAATAAAAAATAGCAGTAATGGGAAATGCACAATACTCGACTCAAACAGTCCTTTTTGTGTTTATTATACTTGTAAAATGAGTTTAACAGACTGCTCATCTAAACAGTAAGGTTCATTAGTTAACATAAGTTAACTACATTAACATGAACAAATAATGAACTGCATTTCTACTGCATTCATTAATCTTTGTTAATGTTAATTTCATCATTTACTAATACATTATTAAAATCAAGACTTGTTTTTTGGTAACATTAGTTAATGCACTGTGAAGTAAAATGAACAAATTATGAACAGCTGTGTTTTTATTAACTAAGGTTAACAAAGATTAACAAATACAGTAAAAATGTATTGCTCATAGTTAGTTCATGTTAGTTAATACATTAACTGTTAACAGATAAACCTTATTGTAAAGTGTTTCCACAAATTCATCACAAATAAGATGCTTGAACACACATGTAAGATCCAGACAGGTGAAACAGAATATTTTTGTAAGTTGGATTCATAAAAACTTCACTTGTTTCTGAAAGAATGATTCGGTGATAGACACATTTTTAAAGGTGCCCTAGAATTAAAAATTGAATTTACCTTAGCATAGTTAAATAACAAGAGTTCAGTACATGGAAATGACATACAGTGAGTCTCAAACTCCATTGTTTCCTCCTTCTTATATAAATCTCATTTGTTTAAAAGACCTCCGAAGAACAGGCGAATCTCAACATAACACCGACTGTTACGTAACAGTCAAGGTGTACGCCCCCAATATTTGCATATGCCAGCCCATGTTCAAGGCATTACACAAGGGCAGCCAGTATTAACGTCTGGATCTGTGCACAGCTGAATCATCAGACTAGGTAAGCAAGCAAGAACAATAGCAAAAAATGGCAGATGGAGCAATAATAACTGACATGATCCATGATTACATGATATTTTTAGTGATATTTGTAAATTGTCTTTCTAAATGTTTCGTTAGCATGTTGTTAATGTACTGTTAAATGTGGTTAAAGTTACCGTCGTTTCTTACTGTATTCACGGAGACAAGAGCCATCGCTATTTTCATTATTAAACACTTGCAGTCTGTATAATTCATAAACACAACTTCATTCTTTATAAATCTCTCCAACAGTGTAGCATTATCCGTTAGCCACATAGCACAGCCTCAAACTCATTCAGAATCAAATGTAAACATCCAAATAAACACCATACTTACACGATTAGACATGCTGCGTGACGAACACTTTGTAAAGATCCATTTTGAGGGTTATATTACCTGTGTGAACTTTGTTTATGCTGGTTAAGACAAGCGCGAGCTCCGTGGGCATGGAGCACGAGAATTTAAAGGGGCCGCGCAGCCTGAATCGGCGCATATTTAATGATGCCCCAAAATAGGCAGTTAAAAAAATGAATTAAAAACAATCTAGGGGGTATTTTGAGCTGAAACTTCACAGACACATTCAGGGGACACCTTAGACTTATAATTACATCTTGTGAAAAAGACGTTCTACAGCACCTTTAACAGTAATTTGTTGCCACCTAGTGGCGTACCAATGCAATCGATACAGTCGTTATTTGAAGTCCAGTTACTTTCAAAAGGTGATTTTATTCTATTTTCATCGGTAATATAGACATCAGCGTTTCTATCTGAATGATAAACTTTTGTATACTTCTGTGATAATTGGAATATTTGTAACAGAAATAATGATACTGTGTGTTTGAAAAGATTGTTTGTGAAGCTGTTTATATCTACACATGACAACTCTATTTAGATCAGCGGCAGCACAAACGCAGATTGTATGTAGTGCTTTTATTTTTGTCAAAGGTTTAATACACATGGGCAAATCATTGTCCTTCAGGAATTAGATCATGTGGGTGATGAAATTGAGAATGCGATCTTTTAAAGATTCATTTGTGCAGCTTTGTGCATCTCTCTCTCTCTCTCTCTCTCTCTCTCTCTCTCTCTGCATTGATATCTGACGTATATGAGTAGCGCAAGGGCTTTTCAGTGCATTTATTGCTTTAATATTCATGAGGTGAGATGTCTCTATTAAAGGATACACTCCTCACACTTCACCCACTCATCACACCAGAACCGTTTTCGGAACAGAAACATTGAAATTTTGCATGGTTCCGGTTCTTTTCAAAAAACAATAGCGGTTCTGGATAAGAACCGGTTCTCGGTTCCCAACCCTACCTTGTCTGTCCATATGTCTGTCTGTCCATCATTCAACTGTTTATTTTATATTTCTTTCTTTTTCTTTTTTTCTTTTTCTTTTTTTCAAAACAATGCTTTTCAAGTGAATACTATTTTTTTTGCCTGCAAACTTTGCTTGCCTTGTCCTTAAATTTTGAATTTAATTTTCATTCTAAATCCTCTTTTACATTTGAATTGGATTTCTTCATCTCATTTACTACCTCAATTTAAATTTATTTCAGGAATCCTAATTTATGATATTTTGGCAAATTCACTTTCATTGACAAGGCTGTTGGTAGATTTTGTAGACACAAAGTAAAAACATTCTTCTATTAAAAAGCAAAATATATGTCTGTCATAAAGCATTTGAAAGGAAATGCTTCATTTTGAAGAGAGCACAAATGACAGGGTACCTGTATATTCTGATGTAACCGTGCATTTCAGTCCACATGTGTTGAGGATCTGTAGGTTTAGCTTTCATCAGATGCCACTGTTGAGTTGCATGTTCACACATCAATGTCATGATTCATTCCAACATGTCTGAGATACCCTTTGTTGTTGTTTTTTTTTCCATCTTCCAGTCTGTAAGGGTTAGAAAATTACAGGTCACTGTCAGTCTATTTAAATAGTGGTAATCTAACTGCTCTAAATGAATATACACAATCATTTTTTTGTTGTCACACACAACATAAGCCAGCCAGGATGTGTAAAAAGTAATTGCACTTTCACAAAGGGTCATCCTCAACGCCTGTGCATGAACTACAGCAGATCACATGACCCACTTTCTTCCATCTTCAGGCACAGCATAAAATAAAGGTCACGTTCATCTGATATTCACTCCACATAACGTATGACACAATAGAACTCATGAAACAGTTTTTGAAATAAGGGTGGTCGTTGCGCGTGTGACAGTTTGCAGAAGGTCTGCTATTCGCTAGACGGTGGGTTAATTGGTCTGGTGTAGCTGCTTTCTGTTGGGTTGTTATCCATGTCTCGATTTCGATAAACCCCAGTTGTTTTTCTGCTTCACTGAAGTCAGTCTCACCTCAGGTGCTAAAAATCACCTTTGCTTCTCTGTTCATTCCTCGAATTTAGCAAAGGTGAAATTAAATGTTGATGGGATTTTATTTTATGCCAGTCTTAAATTTTACTTCACTTTTGAGACGTGAAGCAGGATTTAGATTAATATCATGGTCTTTCTGTTCCCATACAGCCCATGACATTAAAGACTGATCCAGCCTTTTAGACCCTCAAGAGCTCTGCAGATTTTACTGTAGAAATGCTGCATGTTGCTTGTGAATTACATGCACTTAGAATTATAAACCATCTCTAAAGGTTTTCCTGAGGATGAATTGTCGATTTATTCTGCTCTCACTGAGAGGCTTTAAATGTGCCATAAGCAATTTCAGACAACCCGAATGTGCAAAATGATTGACAGGCACAGAGCTTTTCTGACCAGTTTACACAGTCTCTGACTATGATAGGTATAATGTGAATTTTACTATAACCATTGTTTGTGAAACCAATGATAACCATTGTTTCTATTCATTTCTAACCATTGTTTCTATTCTATTTCTATTTCTATTCTTACAGTATTTGCACAGAAGTTTGGTGTTTGGCATGAAAAGGTCTCTTTATTTATTTATTTTTACCTTTTACGATATTTATTAGGGTAAGTGTACATATTAAGTCATAGTCATTAGTTGATGTATATTTTAGAATATAAAATTTAAGTTATTTTATGAATAAAATCAGAAGTCTGGCATGGGCTTTTAATAGGTACTTTAGCCCTGGGTGGGATGGGTATGTGTTAGTGGCTGGGGGTCCAGGCCAGTTGAGTCTTGAGTCAGCTTGACTCTAGAGTTATAGCTGGAGTCAAGCTGGAAGTCTGACCGGGTATATCTCAGGAGCCAAGCCGAGTTGTGGCTCCATACTCTAGGCCAGGGATGGGCAACTCCGGTCCTGGAGGGCCACTACCCAGCAGAGTTTAGCTCCAACCCTAATCAAACACACCCGAACCAGCTAATCAAGGTCTTTAGGATTAGTAGAAAGTTATAGGCAAGTGAGTTTATATCAGGGATGGAGATAAACTCTGCAGGACACTGGCCCTCCAGGACCGGAGTTACCCATCCCTGCTCTAGGCTTACAGGTGTCTCCTAGTGGGCCTCCCATCCCCGGAGTATATAGCCTTAAGTCGGCCTGGTTCTCGAGTTATGCCCGGTCAAATTTCCACAGTAAGTGACCATATCTCGAGAAGAAAGCTGAATTGGGGCTCCGTACTCCCAACATAGAGGGCCCACTGGGAGACCCTTCCAACTTGAATTGGGTCAAAGCTGGACAGGAAGTGGCAATATCTTGGAACCGGACTGTCCCAGAGGCTCGGGACCCTCTGGGACCTCTTTATGGAGTCTTGAGCCTTAAAGGATAAGTACACTTTTGAATGAAAATTTCCTGATAATTTACTCACCCCAATGTCATCCAAGATGTTCATGTCTTTCTTTCTTCAGTCGAAAAGAAATGAAAGTTGTTAAGGAAAACATTCCAGGATTTTTCTCCATATAGTGGACTTCACTGGGGTTTAACGGGTTGAAGGTCCAAATGTCAGTTTCAGTGCAGCTTCAAAGGGCGCTACATGATCCCAGACAAGGAATAAGGATCTTATCTAGCGAAACAATTGGTCATTTTCTAAAAAAATAAAAATTGATATACTTTTTTTAACCACAAATGCTCATCTTGCACTGCTCTGCGATACACACGCATGATGTAATCACGTTACAAAGGTCACGCGTGACATAGGCGGAAGTACCGATCCAGTGTCTATAAAGCGAAGTTGCCAAGATTAAGCCAAATGCCCTTTACAAAAAAAAAAGTAAAACCATGATATCGGGATTGAAGTTGGAGGAGAAAATTAGATGAAGTTTTTTGCCCTACCGCGGTACTTCCGCCTACGTCACGCGTGACCTTTCCAACATGATTACGTAATGCGTGGCACATCACAGAGCAGTGCAAGATTAGCATTTGTGGTTAAAAAGTATATACTTTTTTTTATTTATTTTTTTATGACTGATCGCTTCGCTAGATGAGACCCTTATTCCTCGTCTGGGATCGCGTAGAGTCCTTTGAGGCTGCATTGCAAATGCAATTTGGACCTTCAAACCGTTGAACCCCAGTGAAGTCCACTATATGGAGAAAAATCCTGGAATGTTTTCCTCAAAAAACGTAATTGCTTTTTGACTGAAGAAAGAAAGACATGAACATGGGGGCGAGCAAATTATCAGGAAATTTTTATTTGGAAGTGAACTAATTTAACTCGGGCTGAGTTATACATAAGGAACATTAGGACAAAACGGGCTCTGTCTCAATTGAATTAACGTGTGTAATTTGTAGGCCCATCTAAATGTAGTTGTAAATTAAAGAAGTAAGTAAGGTAAGCTAAGGTAAAAGGTTAGTAATGTAAAAGAACACAAAGAAATGTTATCATTAAACACTTTCACTCAGAAAATTGATAAATTTGTAATTAGAGGGATTCCTCATGGTTCCACAGTGAGTATATTTCTAATTTTCATTTTTTTCAAGTTTTGGACATGAATGATTCTTGATATCAAGTGGTTGGTGAGGTGAGTTTTTACTTTTTCTTTAATTTTGATGACTGATTATAAATCCTTTTTTTTCCCTCTTTTGAATAATGTGCACAATAAGACCAGGGACATTTATCAGGAAAATAAATGAAGCCAGTTTCGATTTATGCTGGTCCTCTCTTGTCTTTCCTCTAATTGAGAGCTTATGTTGTGTGTGTCATTATAATAGCAGTAACCATAGCAGGACATGTTTTGTTGCTACTATCACTTATCACAGCCGTTGAGGTGTTTATATACTGCGGTATACATGAATCCTCAGGCATTTTAACCATCTGATCGACAGCAGCTGCTCTGCACTTTTCCCCCACAGGCTGCGTGCAAGAAACCGAACTCGCCAAGTTTCTCAATTTGATCTGATACAGGTCACATAGCATGAAAAGATTCTTAAAAGATGTTGGTCCAACTTTTATGAGTCTAACTTCATCCAGATGTATTTGTGCATGAAAAACCCGATGCTAAGACACAAACCCATTGCAGTGCTTTATATATAGGATGTCTGGGAATTAAAATGCATCGCTTTCTAACATTTGGCATGAGTATATTTGTTTAGAATGCATGCATGTGTAGCGTAGCAGATTAAATGCAGATGCAGATTAAATGCCTGCTGTTACAGTGCCTTTTGACTTTTGGATAACATTGGTCAGAGATTATAGTGATCAAACCAGAGTTTACAGACACATGTACCACAATTATTTATGCCCTCTGGGACAGAGCAACAGACATCAGGCCTGTTGCATGGGATTCGAGATTACTCTAATGCATCATTGCAACCACCACTTTCCATGTCATTTGAGTCACTCTTTACCTTCATAAACCAGCCAGTGGACTATTGTAATTTCATGCTTTCCAATTGCACTCTAATGACTTGTTGAAATATCTGCAGATCCTCCAGATGTCATCACACGACTCTGACATAATTATGTAGATGGATACAGGCGAGATGCGTGACCTCTCATCTACTTTTTCATCACGACAGGGATTTTCTGTCATCTTTCCCCTCAATGACGTACCCCTGCGGTCTCTGTTTGCCAAACTGGAGCTGCTGAATTATAAATGGCCGCCCATACTTCTGTACACATCGGTGACACTTTGACTCCTATTCGGCTCAGATTGTGCAGTCTTCAGTCGCTCACTGGATTGGAATCTGAGCTTTGCAGATGTGCAGCCTGCGTCTCATCAAGAACAAACGCTGCATTCAGCACAGTAGGTCTGAAAAAGAACCAGGCCACACCATTAAATAGAAACATTAAGATAAATTATGTGATATTTACAGTGATGGAATTGGGACAGTGAGTGTAGAGCGTGTTTATCCAACCCAGAGTTATAAAAGATTCATTAAAACTGTATATCGCAAAGTTCCTTGTTTGTCTTAGAGATATGCTATAACCTACCTGATTGTTTTAAACAGACAGTGCTCCGAATGCAAAGTGGGTCAGCTGTTTTCAACAGCAAATTTCAACAATGTACTTAACTCTATTGTAGCGGCAAAACAAGCTTCAAATTTCAAATTGTCCCTTGTTTCTTGGCCACTGTGAAGAGGTGATGATTCAATATTTCTGACGCGTGCAAAGTAGCATGAACAGATCCAAAGAGGCTTGTTGATGTTTCAAAATGATAACTGAAGTTTATTAAATCAAAAATAAAGATGCATTGTAGCATAAAACAAACAACTCCAAGGCCGCTTTCAGGCTTTCTCCATGTGTACGGTCAAAAAACTGTGTGCTCTTGCACCAGCGCCCCCATCCTGTCAGGGGTGGCATATCCTTTTAAACATTTCTCTCTCCTATAGAGGGCGCACACTCAAAGAAATAAACAATTAACAATACAACAACAAAAATTATATTTAAATGAACAAATTGATAAAAAATTAAATAAGCTAGTAACTATGGCTCCTACACCTATAAAGCCTACTGTATCATATTTGATACATGCATTTCTAAGGCCTCTAAATGATCAACATGATCAACTTTACTGAAAACATTTTGTACACCATGTACTACATGCCTTCTGTCATCTGATTGATAGTTCATACTTTTTAGCAAGTAAAAGTCTTTAGTATAATTATAAAAGCACCCCCCTTCAGGTCATGGTTCATGTGTCTTTTTTTTTTCTTCTGTGAAATCCTTACTGATTTTTATAAAATAAATGTAAGAAGAACATTTATATTGTTGTTGGGCTGTCAAGCAATTAAAATTTTTAATATAATTAATTACACAATGTGGCGATTTATTAATATAATTAATAAATCAAATTTTGCTAAAGAATTACCCCAAAAAGATAAAGTCATTATTGTGTTAAATGAGAAAAGCATCAAATAGGCATTACAAAAAGTAGCTTTAGAAAAAAAAATTATTTCTTTCAACATAGAATTTATTACACATAAACTTTTAGGCTTCATGAGGGTGAGTAAATGACAGAATTTTCATTTTTGTATGAACTATATTGTTAATTGTTTGTTTTTTTATTAATATGGAAATGTGTAATAATTTTTTAATGAAGTGATACATTAAATAAGAAACAAAAACTGCCAGTAGGTGGCAGTAAATGTCTAAATGAGTAAGTCATTGAGTCATTCATTCATTTGATTTGTTCAAATGGCTGATTCATTCAGGAATTAAGTAAACGACTCTCTTTATGAATAGGCTATTGAATCATTGGTTCACCCAATTGATTTGCTCAAAACGTGGACTTATTCAGAAAGGACTAGGATGAGCGGGGTGGATGCGTTAATTGCGTTTTTAACGTGTGATTTTTTTTTATTTTTTATTTTATTTTTTTTTAATATCTGAAGATGAACACTTTCTGGACTGAAGAAACTTAGATTTACTTGATTACTTTACTTGATTTAGAAAAATCATGTTAAAATGTGAGTATCAAATATGAAACATCAGGCTTTTGAGGAAGGTTTATTTGTTTGTCTCTCAGTCATCATTGTTTTGCATTGCATTATGTTTTAAAACTACAGAGCTTTGATCATAAAACTAAGCATTTAGGGCTGTCAAATGATTAATCGCGATTAATCGCATACAAAATAAAAGTTTGAGTTTGCATAATATGTGTGAGTGCTGTTTTAATTAATATGTATATATAAATACACACAAATTAATGTATATATTTAAGAGAAATATGCTATGCACAAAATATTATTTATATATAATATAAATTATATAAAAATATAAATAAATACATATGCTTGTAAATATTTCTCAAATATATACATGGATGTGTTTGTATTTATATATACATAATAATTACACACAGTACACCCACATATATTAGGCGAACTCAAACTTTTATTTTGTATGCGATTAATCACGATTAATCGTTTGACAGCCCTAATTAAATATCTTAGTAAGATGATATTTAAATTAGGGCTGTCAAACAATTAATCGTGATTAATCGCATACAAAATAAAAGTTTAATTATTATGTATATATAAATACAAACACATCCATGTATATATTTGAGAAATATTTACAAGTATATAGCAGAATATAGCAGACTACTTACATAAAATTACAAAAATATAAGTAGTCTGCTATATTCTTATAAAGATCTCATTGATATACATTGCAGGCTATCATATTTGCAATATAAATACCAACATGGCTTTTACTAAAAAAAAAAAAAAAACCTCACCAACTGCGTATCAATGCCCTGTTAACCACTCAGAACACCTTTCAGAGCAACATTCTAGCAACTACCTACTGTAGAACAAGAAACACCCTGATAGCCATCCAGTACACCATACACAGGAACATGTTAACGTCTATTCAGAACACCACAGAAACACCTTTGGCTTAGGACCACTCATGTTTTCTTCAGAAAAGCTAGAAATCTGGAATATTTTTGTTTTTATTGTAAAAGACCGTAAAGTCTTTGGGCTGTATTTTAACGATCTAAGTGCATGGTCTAAAGCACACGGCACAAGTACGTTTAGGGGGTGTCCGAATCCACTTTTGCTAGTTTAAGGACGGGAAAAATGTGCATGGTCTAAAAGGGTTGTCCCTATTCTCTTAATGAGTAATGGGTGTGTTTTGGGCGTAACATGCAATAAACCAATCAGAGTCTCATCTCCCATTCCGTTTAAAAGCCAGTTGCTCTTGCATCAGGGTGGATTCGCTATTTACATGGTGGAATTTGCAAGCAGAAAAACTGAACGCTTCTCTAGTGAGGAAACGGATCTGCTCATGCACAAGGTTAAAGCACGTGAGCAGACCATCTACGGAAAAAAACGGATTCCACCAAAGCATTTTTAACTTTATGCACATAATAATAATCTTTTACATTGTAATCCTTTTATTTTTAATATTTGCCATGTTTGTGTGAGGCATGCATCCCTGTGTGTGTAATAAGCAGAGTGTACGTGCGTAGTGCACCTGCCTATAGGCACAAACTACTAATGTGCTCTTTAAATTACAAACCAAATATTACGCCATTGACTTTAGACCAGGTTTTAGTTGGTCAATGGCTCAGTCTATTTCAGTTGCCTCAAAATAGTAACGCGCCAACAATGCGCGTGAACACACCTCGTTTTCAGACAAGCATGCCCATGGGCGCACAAATGGGCGCAAATGCATTTGCTATTTAAACAATGTGGCGCAGGACGTGAAAATGATAACTGGGTCGGGCTGACAGTAGCAAAAAACACTTGCTTTGCGCCGGGTGTATGATAGGGACCTTTGTGTTTGAATTGTAAGCTTTTGATTGCAAGCTGGTCAGCATTCAAAAGAGTATAGAGTGCTGCAGGGATGACGTATTTTTGTAGGCCAATCTAGAAGTTAGCCTGACCCTAGTTCCCTTGACAAAGTAGGATTTTAGGATCTTTCCATAAGGACAATAGGATATTTCCATTGGCTTTTGGATTATTGCAGAAAATAAGCTCTGTGACCAACAAAAGTTTTTGATTCTTAGTTTTCATCAAAATAATCTTCACAAAGGAACACAAATTTTAAAGCCTTTTTGAAGCCTTCTGCAATTGGCTGAAATAGAAATCTAAACGTATGCAATAAGTGAACTATACCATGGTCACATGACTTCAGCATCACCACCTTTAAGCTTACAGCAATTCTTTTGGAAAATTTGAGTTAGAATAATTTGCAACAGCGCGTTTATAAAAACAAAGCAGACTAGTTATTTTCTGTTTGGCGTGATGTTTAATTTCCCTGACAACCTCTGTAGTCCCATTTAGACACTTGTTTGAAACTGACTTTTTCAAGACACATAAAAGTTTAAAAAATAATGAGTTAGGTAGTAGTAATGTATTTTTTATCTGGTAAAATAAAATGTGAAAATATCTTGAGCTTGTGTTAACTAAAAACCCATTAAAAAAACCCCACTGGCTTCAGAACGATGGAACCGGAAGAAATCATTTCTGGGTTTTAGGACTCATTGCTGCAGCACTCTATTTCAGTTGGTCCATGATGGACAGTTGATGCATTACAGATCAGGAAAAGTTCAGATATGGCCTCTCGTCCCTCTTTCCCCAGTGTATTGCATGGAATTCTCATTGGTCACGCTTCATATCAATTTGGATTTGCATTTTGATTGCGGGGTGGAGGGAGCTTAACTCTTCTGAGAGCTAAACAAATGCAAATAGATCTGTGAGCACAATAATCTCTGTGTGGAAACAGCAGCTGGTGTGATTGAGGAATTCAGGAAGTTCTTTAAGACTGTTTGCTTAAGTGGCAAAATAGAGTTGGCACATCACTGTTTATGTCCAAATAGTCTCAGACGTCACACTCGCAGTCCGTTCACTGACCGACTGATGCATTTAGCACTTAAATATGGCAAGTTTAGTCTGCATGGAAAAAATATAGTCATTGTTTTCAGATGAAAGTACAGTTTACAAGGTAGCAGGTTGATTCGGTGAGAGTTTTTATGGAAAACTAATCACTTATGTCTTATGTCTGTGACTTAAAGGGGTGTAGTATAATTCATCTGGTGCAACTTCACACGTCCAACTAGGTGCATGGAATAAAAAAAAAGCTATTTATGAACAATACCTGCAACACTTGTGGCATCAAAAATCAACAAAAATCAACAAAAAATAGAGATAAAAGATCAATAATTTATTTATTTTGTTTCAGCACACAGGCCTTCATCAGGGCTAAAAGGTTACAGGTGTGTGTAGGTTCCTTTTAAGTGCAAACAGAGACAAAATTCAAACTTACAAAGAACCATTGAAAAAATTGCATATAATATCATCCTCCAGTCCCAAAACTTAATGATCATGCATCAACCAATGGTTAATGTGACTTAAAGGGATACTTCACTACTTGCATATCAAATCTTGCCTATACAGTAGAAAGGCAGAAGAAATGTTAGAAATTGGTGCTAGCTGATTAGAGAAAACAGAGAAAAAAAGAAGAGAAAACAGGCTGTTGTCTTACCTTTTGCCAAATAGGTAGGAAAACTTCAACAACCTATAATGCCCTGGGCATGTTGCAATCCCAGGCCACTCCCACTATTGTGCTATACGCTTTTGCTTTAGTAGGAAATACTTCTTAGCAAACTTTTAATCATAATGCATCGACTTGAATTTGTCGGGTGCAAGAATTCAAAGAGTAAACATTTAACAGGAGTGAGTTACTTTCGGTTTCCAGCGAAGGATCCAGCGCGTTTAATAGTAGTGGGCTGCAAAGAATCGTAAATACGGAGAGAATGCCTCAATGGAAATTCTGTTTCATTTTAGTCAGTCACCTACTTATTACATTTGGATTGACAGAAATTCTAATCTCAAAATATTTTCTGTACATTTTTTTTTTTCTGTACAACCATCATAGAGATGGATTTAATATGGATCTATTTCAGATAAAACTGCCTACGTGGACAAGAAAAAAATGTTAAGCGACCAATCGCAGTTTGTTTATTTTTTAAATACCATTAAACATACTGTGGTTGGTTGTTGTACATGTTGTTCAGAGAGTCTCTTCTTCTCAAAGTGGCACTTCTTTGCTAGAATAATCTGCAAGTCAACAAAAAAGTGTTTGCAACCCATTTCAGATTTGTAGTATGGCAAATTTCTGAAAGATATTCAACAACGTAGGGTAAAATGTAGAACTTGTTAAGTGGGTCTTTCATATCAGGGTTTTTGTGTTTTGAGTTGCTAGTATCATCAAGTACAGTCACAGTGTTTTAGGGTCTTCAATTTTGAACTTAGGCTCTTGAAAGATCTTGAATTTTGTGGTGACTTCATTGTCATACAAATAATTGCATTTTTTTCAGTTTTGTTCATGTCGCTTACAGCGCAAGCTTAATATGTTTTTTTGGGTTTTTTTTTTTACTTTAAATCGTATATAATATAATAATAAAAATTATAGTAAAATAAGCCCATATAATTTACTTTAATGCTGTGAAAATGAATATTAATATTTCTATAATATAATATATTATAATGCAGTCTGATTAAACCCACAAACCTCCATTTTGTATGAATGAAGAATCTTTATGTACTTTACAACAGTGTTTTTTGTAAATTCTTTCTTTAGCAAAATGTGATTGAAATTTAAACTGCACAATTATTGCAATCTATCTCAAATAAGTGTGATTAGAACAAATGACCACGATAAGACTATTAATCAATAATCATGACAGGCTTAGGTTAGGTATATCAGGTAGTTCTGCTGGAATAGAGTTCAATTCTCACTATATTAAAGTTGAGGAAAGGATTTGTGCAGGTCAGTCAATCGTTTTGGGATAATCCCAGACAATCCAGCCAGCAGGCAGGACAGCCCAAACACAAACTAATATGACACCAGACCTGCACACCTGGAAATATCACATTTAATTGTCAGCAGGAACTCAACCCAAAAAAAAAAAAAAAAAAAAAAAAAAAAAAACAGAATTGATGCTCTGATTACAGTGATTTACAAACAAAAACTCAACGTGAAACCTTTGAAACCCATTTTACTTTAGTACATTCTGAATATCCTGTTTCCATTTTCAATATGAGAAAATATCAGTAATCAACTGGATTATGAAAAGAAAGAATTTCAGAGGTAGAAAGTTGGAGGAGGGGCTGGAAAGAAAGAGGGATTTGTGACCGCTGGAAATGTATGTGCATCTTAAACTGGACATCAGGATTTGAAAACAAAGGATTAGATATGTCTTCATGAGCGTTGCATGTCAATGCCTGCGACCGCTGTCCAGACACGTGAGACAATTATATGGAATTCATTCTTTTGAAATGTCTTAATCTTTCTAATCCATGCTAGGAAGAGGAGTTTGTACACTGAGGAGTAGGCCACTATCTGGATAGATGCAAACTATACTATAATCTCCCCAAGTTGCCCTCATCACTGAAATCAGTAATATATTAGTACTGTTTTATTGTAAGTACATTATTATTTGTGTTTTTATGAAACATTGTTTTTGCTTCTGTTTTGGGTCACTGTCATCATATGATTCTGTCATCATATCCATTTCTGACCTGCTCAAATAAACTGGATTGTTATACGTTTACTATACGTTTTAGAGCGCAGCCACCTGCTCTGTTAATCTGTGGACAGCACAGATCGCACTGCACAGATTTACTGGTCTGGTGTGGTTGACATAAACACTTTAGCAGTACCGTTCTAAGCTGATGTTTGTGTGCTGACAGAATTTACCCCCGTTCTTTGTAGGCCAGCATGAGTTGGCATCTATAATCTCTCCGTCCTTGCTTTAGCGGGGCTTAACTCTGCTCTAATGCAGAATCTCATCCGCATTGTCTCTGAAGAATTTTATCCATCTGTAAGTGAAATTCAGTTCACATGGGGAATAATGTGTCTGAGAGGGAAGAGCTTTTCATCTAACGCGGCGTGTTTTTGTTGCTGACGGGTCCTGTGCAGATAAAAATGTTTGACTCGAATTAAATTGTCAAGGTCATATTTTATTCCGTCCGTCCATGTTTGTTTCATTGAAATGTAAAGTTTTTTTTTATTATTTAAATTATGTTTTTTATAAAAGTAGGGCTGCCACGATTCTTCGATTCATTTCAAGTACTCAATTTAAAAAAAATCCTGACGTGGCAAATTCCATGGATGAGAATCCATGAACCGCATTTTTAGTTTTCTAAAGGCCGCACAATGTATTAAAACCATAGCATAGTGCTATTGTGAATTCGCAAAGGCTGTGATTCAAATAAATATATGCACTGCAGATTTAATATATATTCGTTATAATTATTTACATGCATAAAGGTTTTATGTACGGTTTTGAATTGTGTTTTTTGGCTAATATTAAACAAGGATTTGATCTGCTGTAAAGTGTAACAACACCAGGCATTTGACGCCGTCTGCAGGTATATTATGTATATTATATTATGTATATTATGTATTTAAACAGTGTTGTTCAATACTTTATTTGAACCAAAAATTATTGCCTTATTGTTATTATATATGTATTTTAAGGCATTTTAAAGGCTTAGGTCTTTGCGCTTTGCTTAGGTCTATTACCAATTACTGATTACTCAATTATATATATATAGATGTAGATATAGACATAGATAGATAGATAGATAGATAGATAGATAGATAGATAGATAGATAGATAGATAGATAGATAGATAGATAGATAGATAGATAGATGTTGTACTGCCTTTAATGGCAATTAAATTATAAAATGTGTATTATATAATTTAATTTTGATATAATTATCAAAATTACGAATTTATAATTACAACTGTGTATAATTACAAGTGTGTATATGTATGTATATGTACATATATATCAAGCAATAAATGTAATCCATTATTCTGTTACTGTTGTACTATAATACAGCTATATACAGTATATAAAAGATAATACAATTTGAATATAGCAATTGCAGATATATTAATTTTTATTCATAAAAATGTCAATTTCAATAATTAGCCAGGTAAAAGTATTTTAAAAAAGACTGTCATACATTTTATTGAGAAAATGCTTCTGCTAAGCACCTGGTTAACCACCTGTATTGATAAACTAATACCAACATCAATATCAGTTGATTTATTGCCTACTTATTATGATATTGAGCATTTGGAGGGTTGGTCCATATAATTGTCATGAACGTCATAACAACGAAAATAATAATAATAATAATTTTCTAGGTACAAAAATATGATTTCTTTTGATTTAGGGGTGAAATATGACCTATGAAACCAAACAGATTTCATGAGATTTACCAATGTTTCACCCATTCATTCCATCTGTTTCTGTGTGATGGGAACTGTGCTTACATATACAGAGAACAAGGTTTCAGTTTCTAAACACTGAGCCCCTAGATGTAAAAATAGCACAAAGCAGGACTGTCACTGGCTTTCAGGATAGCAGGTTTTCATCAGCGACTCAACTACAGGTTCCTGTCGAAATGCACTGCTGCATCAGAGAGGCTGCCATGTTGGGACCCGAGCAGCCCTATTTCTGTCTCCCACAGAGTGTACTTTACCTTGAAGGGGCACGCGGTGAAAGTGCTTGCAAGGATCATTAACTATTCATGGAAGTACATCCTTGCTAATGGGACCTACAACTATTTTAATTATTGATGTTGTAATTGACAGCGCGGGTCCTGCCTCCCCTCATGGGAGCGGCTGAATTTACGTGTATGACATTGTTCGTCATCCCCATCCTGTGACCCCTTCCCATCTCATCTTCCATCTGTCCGCTCATAGATCACCGTGATTCTGCATCTGTCATTTGTAATGTGTTGTGACTACTGAGCTCTTTTTTTCTCCCCTGCATCAGCTTCTGTCAGATATTGACGGGCAGCTGTCAGGTGGGTTTAGGTTGATGATGTAAATACATGTTGAACACACCGGCACTGCTGGCAGGAAGCTGCATTAATTGCTGATAAATGAAAGATTATCGGTGGTAAAAAACACGAGTTGAAGGCCTCAGGGAGGTTATCTCACACCAACGCTGATTAAACACTCATTAGGGCCGATCCACAGCTTGAGTTGGCGGTAAATTGCGCCCAGATCTGTCACTTAGCGAGGAGTCAAAGCGCCGCAATCATTAGTTATCTCACGGGGAGGTGGATGGACGGGGGGTTGGTCCTCTTAATTAGATAAAGTGATAAATAAAATGTAAAATGGCACTTCCCACTCATCACACATGAGAAAAAAAAAAATCTCATAGACTTACCTTATTGATTTTCATTTGGGTTTTTGCTATGCATCGCTATTACTGTTCTTCGTGCATAGGGTTAGAGGTACTTCAAAGTTTAATGCAAAATCTTAACCTTCTATCATTAGTCACTTTGGATAAAAGTCTGCTAAATGTATAAATGTAAATATGTCCATTTGTGCAACAGACATGAATGTGTGCTTGAATCAGGTACAAAAACAAAAAGACCTGAAGGAGTGACCTCATTTGACCTGGATCTGTAAGTAGCCACTTAAAGGGATAGTTCACCCAAAAATAAAATAAATGATTCCATGATTTATTCACCCTCAAGCCATCCTAGTTGTATATGAGCTTCTTTCAGATGAACACAATCAGAGATATATTTTAAAATATCCTTGGTCCTCCAAGGTTTATAATGGATGTGAATGGGGGGCTGTGTTTTGAAGCAAAAAATAATGCATCCATCCATAAAAAAGTAATCCAGGGTTCTCCAAACTCGGTCCTGGAGGGCCACTGTCCTGCAGAGTTTAGCTCCAACTTGTCTCAACACACCTGCCTGGAAGTTTCTAGTATGCCTAATTAGACCTTAATTAGCTGGTTCAGGTGTGTTTAATTGGGGTTGGAGCTGAACTGAGGACAGTGGCCCTCCAGAACTGAGTTTGAAGATGCCTGAAGTAATCCATACGACTCCAGGGGGTAAATAAAGGCCTTCTGAAGTGAAGCCATGTGTTTTTGTAAGAAAAATATCCATATTTAAAACTTTATAAATTCAAATAACTAGCTTCACATTGCGCAAGTCGATTTGCGGCGGAAGAGTATCCTCTGACCTGACGCACAACGTAATGACGAATGCGGAAGCGCAGAGGATAGAGCAAAACACGGTCACAGATTATAAGTCTAAAATTATTTTTAAAGAGAAATTTCAGAGGATTTCGATTTTAAGAGAAGAGGAGCACAGCCCTATCTGTTTGAACCACGAGAAGCGTCTAAACGTACGATTCTCCTACATCGCGTCAGGATTACTCATTTGGCTTGCGCATTCTGCGTACAGTCGCCCACCGGAAACTAGTTATTTGAATTTATAAAGTGTTTTAAATAAGGATATTTTTCTTGCAAAAGGCATTGGTTCGCTTCAGAAGGCCTTTATTAACCCACTGGAGACGTATGGATTACTTTTTTTATGGATGGATGCATTATTTTTGACTTCAAATCACCCCCCCCCCCATTCACAAACATTATAAACCTGGGAGGACTAAGATTTTTAAATATATTTCCGATTGTGTTCATCTGAAAGAAGATAGTCAGATATGCCTAGGATGGCTTGAGAGTGAGTAAATCATGGGATCATTTGGGTGAACCATCCCTTTAACAACCACCTAGAGTACCCTAGCAAACATAGCAACATCCTACGGAAGAGGATTAGGTCCAAGCAATAATAAAAAATAAAACCATCTCGAGATTAAAGTCATTTATGATAAGTCGTTTATGCTTTATAAACAAAATAACGCCTTGAACGTACTTTCCGCTTCCGCATTCTTCATAACGCTTACGCTGAATGTTCTACGCCTTCCCTATTCTACTTACGGAACGAACGCGGCGCCAGTTTCGTTTTTTCCGTAACTTGAATAGGGAAGGCATAGGACATTCAGCGTAAGCGTTATGAAGAATGCGGAAGCGGAAAGTACGTTCAAGGCGATATTTTGTTTATAAAGCATAAACAGTTGTATTTTTTTCGAAAATGACTGATCGATTCGCTAGATAAGACCCTTATTTCTCATTTGGTATCGTTTAAAGCCCTTGAAGCTGCACTGAAACTGTAATTTTGACCTTCAACCTGTTGGTAGCCATTGAAATCCACTGTAAGGACAATAATCCTGGAATGTTTTCCTCAAAAACCTTCATTTCTTTTCGACTGAAGAGAGAAAGACATGAACATCTTGGATGACATGGGGGGTGAGTAAATTTATCAGGAAAAGTGTATTTAAAGGTCCCGTTCTTCGTGATCCCATGTTTCAAACTTTAGTTAGTGTGTAATGTTGTTGTTAGAGTATAAATAAAATCTGTAAAATTTTAAAGCTCAAAGTTCAATGCCAAGCGAGATATTTTATTTAACAGAAGTCGCCTACATCGAATGGCCAGTTTGGACTACATCCCTCTACGTCCTTCTTTAATGACGTCACTAAAACAGTTTTTTGACTAACCTCCGCCCACAGGAATACACAAGAGTTGCGTTTGTAGAGTGTGTTTGTCGCCATGTCGTCGAAACGCTGTTATTTTCATCCCGCAGTCCAATCACCGGGTCTGATTCCGGCTCAAATTGATAGGGTAAAATTAAAGACATGTTTACAATAACACTGAGCGCGTGCATCTCCACGTTATGGTAAGAGGCGTGACCTTTCCGGGCAAGGAGCGCTAAGCTGCTGTCGAATCACAACACAGGAACCGCTGGCACAATCAGAACTCGTTACGTATTTCTGAAGGAGGGACGTCATAGAACAAGGAAGTCATCAGCCCGTTTTTATGACAGTGGAAACAGCGGTATACAGATAAGTAAATTATGTGAAAAATACTGCGTTTTTTTACACGCGAAACATGAACACATGTTATATTGCACACTATAAACACAATCAAAGCTTCAAAAAAACACGAAAAACGGGACCTTTAAAAGTGGACTAATCCTTTAAGATAGAAATCATTCAATTTCGAGAATTAAGTCATTTCAAGAAAAAGTTGAAATAAAATGTCAACAATAAACGTACATTTTAAGAATTAAGTTGTTTCGAGGAAAAAAAAACTCATTAAACAGAGAAAAAGTCAAAATAAAATATACACTCATTTGAACAATGTCATATTCATTGCATACTGATAGAGGACATGACAGAGACTTAGTCAAGCTAGGCCTATATTTTAGGCTTTCTTTCAATAACAAATAATTACTGTCAGCTTTAGCTAATTATAACTGAGTAATAAGTAGCATACAAACTTTAAAGAGAATTTGCAAGCAGATGGGTCTCTTATATAGATTGTCCTTTCTGTTTGCACAGTAAAACATGAACTTTTTGCCTGTATGGTGATGGCAGTGTGTCATAGGTAGAGCGCACAAACAGGCCTACTCTTCTTGCGCTTGAACTGACAAATACCCATAAAAGTATGGCAAAAGTTGAAATCAAAAATTTTGAAATTTAGCTTTAAAATATAGCTTGACTAAGTGATCCAACTCTGTCATGTCCTCTATCAGTATGCAATGAACACTGATCGAATGCGTTTATGCTCTAGATTTTATTTAAACTTATTTCTTGAAATTTTCTCGTTTTTCTCGACATTTTATTTTTACTTTTTAATCTCAAGATGTTTTTTTTTTTTAATTATTTATTATTATTGCTTGGCACTAGTCCTCTTCTGTAGAAAACAATATTTGAGCAAATGTTTTCCCTTCAAGGTATATTTTCCTAAAAAACGAAAATGCTGTCATCATTTACTTACGTTTCCCACCAGGTTTGGCGTCACGTGACAGAACATGTGAGAACCAATGGCATTTGATGTCAAACTTGTTGTGATGCACCTTGCAAATTTGAATGAGTGCTTAGAATGTAGCTCACATTTTATCTTACTTTCATGGTGCTTTTTTGGTGAATTTTGAATGTTGACAGTGTGAAAGAGTAGCTTGGGTATTCTTTAAACCATCTCGTCTCGTGTTACATGGTAGGGCTGGGCGACAGATGAATCGCCTTCGATATTGAACGCGATATTGCGTAGCTTTTCAGTGATCTACGGCTCTGTCTATTAAATGCCGCTCCATTTGAAAGCAGGTGATGGCGATTTAGCGGCAATCGGGGAACCGGCTTTACTGACGAAATGCGCGTGACAATTGCATGCGATATATCGCCCAGCCCTATTACATGGGTAGAAGTCAGTCACACAGGTTTGGAACAACATGGTTAAGTTAATGATGGCAGAACTTTCTTTTTTGGGTGAATTATCCAATTAAAGCGAATCTAATGTGACTCGAGCTTTAGAGTCTGCTCTTCTAACCACACTGTTAGAGATGACCGATCTACCATTAAAAGCCATGATATTTGTCCATCTCTAATGAATGTGCAGTTGTGGGTGAGCGTCAGATTTCCCCTATTATTTTTAAGAATAACTTCAGGTTGCAGCAAAAGGATTATTTCATTCATTGCATATCCATGCCAACAGTTCTCCGACAGTAACAGCAGGTTTTTTATTTCTTTTTTGTGGCTGTTACCAGGAGCGTGCATGCAGACAGACATGAACTCTGGCCCGCCGTATCGGCCGTCTATGTTCTCAGGGAACGTACTGTGCTCCATTGACAGCTGCATTTACCCAGCATGCCCGCAGCTCACTTCTGCACCTTTGGGTTGCGGGGTGACCTGGCCGGCGGCTCACAGCCTAATGAGTGTAGATGAGTGAGTTCTTTCAGGAGCGCATATGGCATAATGAGGGTGAATCAGGCTGAACGGAGGAGGTTTGGATGGAGATGCCCGCAGTGCTGCATGACTCGCTGTGTCGTGCATGTATAATGTTCCGGTGCTAAATCACAGACTTTAATCGAGAGGAGAATCACGTTACAGTGCTAGTTTGTTGTGGGTGGTTGCCAGGATGTTGCTATGCATTTGCTAGGGATGTTACTAGGGTTGCAAAGTTAAATAAGTCCACCACCAACAAAAAATTCCACCTACTTTAACTTTGAAACTTTAGTTTGCTTTTCAATTAGTCGTTGTATACAGTAATTGTCAGATTATACGATCATATGTCGTGGACAAGAAATATGTCAGACTACACGTTGCTACCCAACCATTCATTGTGTGCCGTCTTCAACCGTGTGCATAAACAAGCAATGGCTAGCAGCGTGTTTTGCTCTGTTTTGTCGTCAGAAAAGCGAAAAAAGTGGACACATCTGGATTGCAAAGATATTTGGATTTCCTCCAAAGAGAACTGAGGTAACATATGTATTATTTACCTTTTTTCGACAAGATGGTTTAATTTAGTCCCTCAAGGAAACATCATAAACGTAGGAGTACTGTTATCATAGCTCCACAAACATTTACTCCTAGAAATTTCCACCTAGCAGGAACGATACCATTGTCTCTCTTTCGTTTCGGCATGTTTGAAAGCATGTAGGAAGGCGCTTCTGTGCTTCTATTGGCCACATGTGACGGAACTTGTCGGACAACTGAGAAAAAAATTAAACATGCAAGTCTTTCTGTCGTGACGTCACGAAGCATCGTAGACACGGCATCGGTTGTCGTCCACTATGACACACTATATGAGCTGAAATGATCAAATCTTGCTTCCCGACGCCCATTGCCGGTTACAAAAACCCCACGACACCCTACGTCAATCAAATCGTAGCAAAATTGGGCTAAAATCGTGTCATCTGAACCAGGCATAGCTTAAAAAAGTGAGGTTGAAATTAGTTAAATTATTTTGATGAGCAGGGTTATTATAGTTAACTAAAACACAAAAAAAAAAGTGTCATTACTTGAAATAAAATAAAATAAAAAATAAAAAACTGTAATAAAATAAAAAAAATAAACTTATTTTAGCAACATTTCTCATTTTCATTTAGTTTAACTTGATTTACTAAATAAGAAATGTTAGAAATGAGAAAAATTTGAAATCCTTAGCAGCTAACTGAAATAATGTAAGTTTAAGTTAGTTTTAAAATTACTAAAACTAAAATAAAAATGAATAGACATATTTTAAAAAATAAACAAGTAAAACATGATAAACACAATAAAGTCAATAAAACTTTAACTAAAATGAAAATCATTAATAAAAATAAAAACTACTGTAGACTTATTCAAAATAATACAAACTATAACATTATCTCAGTGTCACTAAAATAATGTTGATGAGTAAAAACATGTTGCTCTGACTTGTCGATTTGATTTTTTTTTTTATTTTTACACAGTAAAGTCTCTAAGA
The DNA here is from genome assembly GCF_018812025.1 of Megalobrama amblycephala. NCBI lineage: Eukaryota > Metazoa > Chordata > Actinopteri > Cypriniformes > Xenocyprididae > Megalobrama > Megalobrama amblycephala. The sequence goes on along the minus strand of NC_063048.1, from coordinate 6,191,379 downwards.
TATTTTGGTCTCTAGATCTCAGTCTGTCACAGCTGTTAATCAACTCCAAGTTATTATCACTTTTAGTGACATTTTGTGCACTAAAGGTTTATGAATCTTTAATTAGTATTATTGCTAGCTGATTGCTCATATGACCATGTTTAGTTAAAAATGCACATTTGCAGGTTTGGTTTGTAGTAAGTGACATTTAAATAATAATAATGATATTAAAACGGTTTTTCACCATTCACCGCATGTAGATAATGACGTTGATTCTTAAATGGAGATCTGTCCAGCTCATCCGTGCAGAAAATTTAGATTAGTCCTTTACAGATTTTGAATTACAGTAGAATGTATTTGTTATTTTCATACCAATTTTACTGGCAAAAGCCATTTGTGTGCTGTGAAAATTATATCGTTTGGATTGGTGCTATTTCTGAATAATAGAGCTGAAAAGGTCTGTTGTTGGGCTTGTTGACCTTCACTATCAAATACCATATAGATTCCAAGTAAAAACAGCTGTGAATACATGTTGTTTTGTGTGTTTCTCATTTCATGAAAATAAACCTGAGAAGGCTGTTGCTTTTGCATCCGAGATGCATTCAAAGAGTAGATCGTTTTGTGTTTTGGGTCTTGAGTATTGAACAAGATGGATATATTGTGGTTTTAGATGAGGTGTTTGTGCATCTGTCGGCACCATTATCTTTCTGGCCTATTTTCACCAGATGAATATTCATGATGTGCTCTCCCTCCTCATCTGAATATAATTCATTTGTGCAGTATTAGTCAGCTGCGCTACATTATAATATCTATGAGTTCAATGTGAATATTTTTGCATGTCTGATAAGTCCTGTAACTCTTGTGGATTTTTGCTTTAAATTGCAATTCATCTGTGATAATGCAATGTAGAGGTCTTGAGCTGTCTTGAAATATTTTGTTGAAGATGGTGGATTAGTTACAGAAGCATTGATAGGTGTAGCAGCAGTGCTTTATAGGAGCAAAGATGATAAAAAATAACTGTCAATAATAATAATATCCAGTAATAGTTATCCTTGTGTATATGTAAGAACTTTCATATAGGAATTTCTTTTTTATTGCCAATGTGTGAACAGCTTGTAACGAAATATATGTCCAGTCCAGCTCAGTTCGGTTCGCATACAATGGTGTCAATGCAGTCAGATCAAAAACATTGTTGAATATCAAGTGCCAAGTGCCCCCAACTAAGCATGCCAAAGGCGACAGTGGCAAGGAACCCAAACTCTAACAGGTGACAAAATGGAGAAAGAAAACCTTGGGAGAAACCAGGCTCAGCCGGGGCCAATGTTGGCACTCATTCTCCTCTGGCCAACAGCGAACAGTGCTTGATTATGAATCGGGCAGCTTCACAGGTCATAAGTCTGACTGGGATTGCAACAGTCAAAATATTTAATCCAGTTCCATCTAGTTGACGATCGTATTCTTCACGCCTGTAATGGAAGGTTTGTTGGGAATCTGTGCCACTGGCTGTTGTGTCGGTGAGGCCTTCACAGTGGATGATCTAGTTGACACTATCTCTGCCGACACTTCAGGGCTGCGTTGTTGTTGTATCTAGGCGCAGGTCCTCGATCTCACCTGGATACGGCCCGGATCTGGCTGGCTACGGTAAATATCGGGATAAAAAGAGAGACTAATATTAGCGTAGATGCCATTCTTCTTCTGATGTAAAGAGTACATCTGGTGTTATAGGAATTGTAATGAGTACATCTGGTGTCATAATTTATGCAGATTTAAAAACATAAATTGATAATGTGTTATGTGTATGCCAGGTTAAAGAGATATGTGTCTGCTTCACAAACAATACTAGGAAGACTATTCCAGAGTTTGGGTGCCAAATAGAAGGATCTACCACCTGCAGTTGATTTTGATGTTCTAGATATTTTCAGCTGGCCTGAATTCGGATATCACAATAGACGTGAAGGACTAAAATGCATTAACAGCTCACTCAAGTACTGAGGAGCTAAACCATTTAGTGTTTTGTAAGTGATTAGCAAGATTTTAAAATCTATACAATGTTTAATAGCCCTTTTAAAATATACTTTATGTATTTATATATAAAATATACTGTGAACTATGGAAGCTTGTTTTAGCCTCTAAATAAAAAAAATGTATTTTTTGATCTTTTTTTCTCAGAATTGCGAGATTTAAACTCACAATTGTGAGTTATAAAGACAGAATTGTGTTATATATTCAGAATTGCGTGTTATAATGTCAGAATTGCGAGATATAAAGTCACAATTCAGACTTTTTCTCAAATTTGTGTTTTTATCACACAATTCTGACTTTATATCTCACAATTCTGAGTTTTTTTTTTCCTCAAAATTGCGAGATATAAACTCACAATTGCGTTATAAAGCCAGAATTGTGAGATATACAGTAACTGAAACTTCTGAAAGTCAGCAATTACTCAATTACTTTGAAGACATGTTAGGATTTTTTAGAGATATAATGTTCCAGCAAGTCTGCTTCATCAATTACCAAAGAAGCATGTCAAAATTATTCAGGATAATAAGATTTTCTTATAATAATAATAATAATAATAATAATAATAACCTTTATTTTCTATAGCGCCTTTAAATGTACATCTCAAAGCGCTTTACACAAACAAGTAAAACAACAAAGATACACCACATAATATAAAGATTAAAATTAAAGCAACAAAATAGACTATAAAATACGCACAAAGAAAATTTCAATTAAAAGCTACCCTAAAAAAATGAGTTTGAAGCTGTGATTTAAAAATGCCAAGAGATTTAGCTTGCCTTATCTCAATCGTTAAAGAATTCCAAAGTTTTGGAGCTAGTGAAGAAAAAGCCCTATCGCCCATCAATCTTAAACGAGTTAAGTTTATAGTTAAAACAGTTAAAAGACCAGTTTCAGAAGAACGAAGGTCACGGGTTGAAGTATAGGGAATTAAAAGCTCGGTCAAATATTGAGGTGCCAACCCATGTAAGGCCTTGTAGGTATCAACCCTAAACCTAACGGGGAGCCAATGCAAAGACTCCAAAACGGGAGTAATATGATATCAAGGTGATAAAATGTTGTGTAGCAAAAATGAGTACACCCTCCTAAAAGTTACTAAATAAAATGAAACAAAAATTTTCTGGTGTAAGTTTAAGGCAATGTCTGATCAACAGGTAAGTATGTTGAACATAAGAAGTAATGAGATCAGATCAATCATGTTGGATCTAACAGCATCCAAAATGTTATGGTGTTGCTAGAGGAGGAGTACAGTGAGAAGTGCCTGGTTCCCACAGTAAAGTTCAGTGGTAAAGCTCTTATATAGGGATGTATGAGTGCTGAAGGTGTGAGGGAGTTGTGCTCATGAATTCCCACACCACTGTGTAATTTAATACACAAATTTGAAACAGAAGATGTTACCCTTTCCTCATTCCCTGCATTGTTGGGCATTTTTTCATCATGACAGTGAGGATATGCATTCTCCCAAGGTGAAAAACCTTCTGTGGACATGTATTGCACTCAATCTTAACAATATTGAGCACCTCTGGGGGATTCTGTATAGAGACGAGTCGACCAACACTCCCCATTAAAGATCAGGGAATTTAAGGAGCTCATCATCCAGGAATTAAACAGGACAGATGTGACAATTTGTCATGAATTACCATTTTATTTTTTATATCATGGCGGAAACAAGCTTCCATAGTGAACATAGTGTCTTGCATGTTCTCTATCTCTCTCTCTCTTTTTTTTTTTTTTTTTGCCTGTTTTCTTTTTTACATTCTGTATGTTTCTATAACTGTTTCTGTTCACTTTTGCCTTTTCTTTAGATGTTTTGACATGTTTTTATTGGAAATTAGGATTAAATGACATCCAAATGTAAAACCTGAGCTGGAAGCGCATGGAATACTACAGTATATTGTAGGATTCATTCTTACGGTTTGTGTTTTTGTAACTCTGAAATCCTTTAATCCTCTCTGAGTTTTCAGCACCCCGCTGAGAATAATTGGTGTGTTTTCAGTTTAGTCACACTTCTGTTCGCTGGTAGGACTCTCTGGAGTCAGAAAGGTCTTACAGGTCTCCGTTCTCTCCAATTTGCCCTTATGAGTGTGAGTGCACAACACCCTCCGTCTAATTCCACCTCCTGCTGCGCTCTGTCCTCATTTGTTTGTAACCAATTACAGCTTGAGAGAGTGAAAACAAACATACATCAGCTTGGGCGAGTCATGTGTGCGTGTGCTAAAATTACCCATGAGGCCCTGAAATGAAAAGCAGCTGATGTCTGCAGGATGCCAAATCTCTTCTTCTGTGTCTGCAAGTATGGTGCGCTGTGAAGACTGTTGAGGACGTGAACATTAGGTTGTGATGATTGTTCGTGATTCAGTTTTCTACTCCACTTCCTCACCTCGTCTAAGACTAGCCGAAGGCTATTATGATTATGTTTTCTGAATATATTGTGCATGTTCAAGCGGAAAGATTCTGTGTGGCGTGTGCTGCACCAGACCATGTTCAAAATCATAGAGAGATCATTTATGAATTCAGGTGAAAAACAAAAATACATTATATATCTATATATACCAGCATCATATTTCTGATGTGGTGTTTGCATTGCACATAAGAGTAGTGATTGACCAGATTTAAGGATTTTATTTTTATAGCTAATGCTACAGCAGTGGCTAATATAATGATATATATTTTATATGCTAATACAATTTAATTAGCAATTCAGCTGCATACACACGTAAGTGCTGGCATTAAATATCTATTGTAATATTTGAACACAAATTGTGCCTTATTCATTGACACTATGTAGGTGGTTGGTAGAGATCAGCCTCAACTATATAAAGTGCATACACAAGTCGATATTCATTTGATCAATTCCAAACCATGTCAATCTTAAAAAAAAAAAAAAAAAAATTAGTCATGACAAACTTTGATGTTGGCCTGAGAAAGCCTGACCAGAAAATTTGAAGTAGTTTAAAAAAAGCTTGAAGTTTGAAGGGTTTGAAGGCCATGCAGTCTGGGCCATCAGACAGACAGACTGCTGTTCTGGTTGGTTGCTAGTGTGTTGCAATGTGGTTGCTAAGGTGTACCCATAAATGTACTCACCCTCATTTCACATATGCCTTTATCACTTATGTACTGTAGGACACAAATGGAGAACTTTTTAAAAGTGGAATTTTAAAAGTTATTTAAAGCTTTGTGAAAAACGAAGTGAAATTCAATCTGCTAGCTTTTGCACATATCATTGATACTCATTCAAAAGATTCATACTGAACAGTGAATAGTGAAATTTCAGTTTTCAAAGCTGTCATATGACTTCAGATATTTTGGAATATAGAACAAAAGTTATTTGGAACTTTGTGGTCCTTGAAATTGTGGGGTGTTTTTTTTTTTCATATTTAGAACCTGACATTGTCCATTTATGGATAAAGACTAGGTTGGGAATTGAAAATTGATTCCAGTTCTGGAATCTGATACTTTAAAGGGATAGTTCACCCAAAAATGAAAATTCTGTCATCATTTAGTCACCCTCAAATTGTTCCAAACCTGTATGGATTTCTTTTTTCTGTTGAACACAAAAGAATATATTTTGTTGGTGACCAAACAGTTGATGGGCCCCATTGACTTCCACAGTATAGAAAAAAAATACAATGGAAGTCAACGGGGCCCATCAACTGTTTGGTTACCCATATTCTTCAAAATATATTCTTTTGTGTTCAACAGAAGAAAGAAATTCATACAGGTTTGGAACAACTTGAGGGTGACTAAATGATGACAGAATTTTCATATTTGGGTGAACTAATCCATTTAGGATTCAAATTAAAAATTCGCTTATAGATTCCTGTGTGCCATTTTAATGTGGCTTTAACCATTCAAGCACAAGAAGATGTAAAGGAGAACTAATTTTCTGTCCTGGGCACATCCATAGTGCACGCACAAAAAAGGTGCTTCTCATACATGTATAGTGCACACATACTTAATTGTGTTGTCTTTCATGTCTTCTTGCGCTTGAACGAACAAATACACACAAAATTATGTCAAAATATCCTCGTAAACAGTCGCATAAAGAGCATAAACAGTTGAGAAAGAAAACGTGTAACAGTATATTGGATCCGTGCATTAGGTCTTAAAGTAACAGCGGCCTAATAAACCTGCTGCCATCTGTGTCATTACTGCTAATCAAAAAACAAAAGAAAAAGAAAATCACTCAATGATCTTGACTGAATAGCCTAACTTTTGTAAATTTAATAAGGATTAATCTATATTTTATTTATAAACAAGAAAACTATGCAGCGTTATTTTACATTTGATTTCAATTTCTATACTGTATTGTTTTGGAGGTTTTTTTGCTATTGCCAATTTGCTTATTTGTTCTTATTGTATTACTGACAGTTATACTTTAATAATGTTTAAATGTTTATTTATTTTTTTTTACCTTATTGGAATCGTTAAAAGTTAAGAATTGTAAACGATAAGCAGAACCCAAGCCTAATAAAGACACTGCTAAGTCTCTCCTTTTTGTTACACTGGAAAAGTCATAAAAAAGTCAAATGGATTTGAACTGAGACAAGGGTTAGTAAATGAGAGAATTATTCCTTTAATGCACAGAAATGTTTGTTCGTTTTTTTTATATCTCTGCATGTGCTTTAGAACGTGATGTAACATTGTAGCAGACGTGATGCCGTTTTCTGTTTTTAACAGCGTTCTTACACCTCCAGATCTCACCTCCATTCACTGCTCATCGCTGTGTCTGTGATCAGAGAGGTGTTCATGTCAGAGCGTGACAGAAGCTGCTCATCTTGTGCTCTGGAGGAAAAGCTTCTGTGTTCCTCTATTCAAGGGACAGTAATGGAGACTTCAGCCCTCCATTCTCATCCATCATTTATAGAGCGCAAGCTGCTTTTCTGTGTTTCCAAGTAAACATTATGTGCATCTTAAAACTGGGCTGCTTTCAATTCAAAGTCCAGATTAAAGGTGAAGTATGTAAGATTTATTTCTTAGGTTAAAGGGCGACCTATAATGCCCTTTTGTAATATAAGTCTCTGGTGTCTCCAGAATGTGTCTGTGAAGTTTCAGCTTAAAATACCCCACAGATCATTTATTATAGCTTGTCAAATTTGCCCCTATTTGGGTGTGAGCAAAAAACATGCCGTTTTTGTGTGTCCCTTTAAATGCAAATGAGCTGCTGCTCCCTGCCCCCTTTCCGGAAGAGGGCGGAGCTTTAACAGCTCGCGCTTCGGTTGCTAATCAACAACAAAGCTGGAGAATCTCACACAGCCAAAATGAGGATTGTCAGTAACGGTGTTCAGCCTTACATTGTTCAAACCGGAGTCGACACTGATGGAGAGACTCGGGAAGAAGTTACAACTTTTAGAATGAAACTGGACATTTCTGAATGGTTAGTGGATAAATTTATGTAGTTGCTGTGGAGTTGATTAAACTCATCAACTAGCATGTGCCGTCATGTTAATCTTTTGTGCAAGTCCAGCGTTGAATTGACCCTTGTTTGTGAAGCAGTCCAGCGTAAAATGACGCCATGATAATAACATTCTACTACTACTTCCTCTTCTCTAAAGCAGCTCAACATGGCCTCACCCCCTTTGTTGCATGTTCTCGGGGGCGGGGTTTATGTACATTTTGGGGTTAGTGATGTCACCAACTTGGGAAGAAGCTCGTTGTAGTCCTTAAAAGGTGATTTCTGTAAAAGAAAATATCTCCTTTTGCATTGAACTTTGAGCGTCGAAACTTTACAGATGTTGTTTATGCTGAAGCAGCAACATTACACACTAACTAAAGTTAAAAAAGTGAAATAGTAATAAAGCACCCCTTTAAAATACAGTCTCTTAAACCAGTTTATTGTTCATTGGCTACCATTAGTATACCATTCATGGGTTTATATCCCCAAAATGTGTAAAAATTGAGCCTCCCAGGCACCATCAAAACATTGAGAGCGGTCCGACTTTGTTTCTGACTTCAACTGTAAGCGGTAGACCAATCACAACAGACTTGGCTGTCTGGCCAATCAGAACAAGGCAGGCTCTCAGAAAGGAGGGATTTAAAGAGAGACTGATTCATCCGACGATTTGTTTGAGAATCATTTAAAAATGTGGTGATGTGCAATGTATATCATGAGAAAATGTTTTTTGAAAGTGTTTTTTGACCTTTGATGCATGTAAACTTGTTATAGGAGACTCCAAAACAGAATTAGGAACCTTTCAAATAGCATAATGGGGCACTTCCTGTTTCTTTTGCAGATTTTTTTTTTTTCACTGTTTAATGCAAAATATTGATGTTTAAAGCTAGTAATCTGAATAGCAACAGAAATTTTATGGTAACTAAATCTTTATGCTGGAACTGTTAGTGTACAACACTTGCACTGCATTGACCAAGCATTCATGTTTGTGTACTTGCATAGAGTATGTTGTTGCCCTTGGCTTGTTGTTTATCATGATCATTTCAGGTTTTTGTTGTTATCTGGTTATATATTTGATTCAGCTGTTAATTGTTAATTGGGGATACAGTAAATAGAACAGTTTATTCAGTGCTAAAGGCTGTGCACCTGCCACATTTCTGATATGCATGGCATCCATGTAGTCGCCTTGGGTCTGTACGGACTGTTCGCATGTACCGTCCCCTCGAGGCCTCAAACAAACCCTGGAGCGGGAGCATTTGGTGGGGCTGCTAGTTCACAGACCCGTGGCGCTCTGAGTTTCAGACATTTCACACTCAGCGCTGATGGCACTTGCTGATACAGCTTTCGCTCCGTCCCTAGAGGTGAAATGACCTCAGTGCCCTGCAATGTGAAATTGCAACCCTGCCAGGAAAGGAGAGAGGTTGTGGCAAGGGCTACAGGGCTTATGGGAATAAAGGAGTCTCAGGATATGTTTAGATTTTTTTTCTTTTGTTATTTTAGCAAACAGAACAGGCATTGCTTACTGTGACTCTTGGAGGACTTTATATTTGCACTGAAAAACATTCGGTGCAGGATTTACTTCAAAACCATTTTCACTTTTAAAATTTTACTCTTAAATAAGACATTGAATTAATCAAGAAATTTTAAAAGAGAAAGACTGAAATTTTTGTAAAACGTACTTCAATAATCTGTTTTATGTACAACTTAAAAGAATAATATTTTTTGCATGTGACTAAAAAACTGACTCTCATACAGAAGGATTTTTTAGATTAATTTTATATGGTCAGTGATTTATATGAACTCTGCTGTCCTGCACGGAGGCATAAACACACTTAAGACGATTTAAAGTCGTTCCCATGTGGCTGTTTGTCATTTCTGCTGTGGGCGGCTCAGATGCTCCAATATATAGCAGATTGGATGTTTCTAATGAAACCTTATCGTCATGTGTCCTTAAGTGACTGTCTGCTGGTCATTTCTGTTCTGTTCCTTTTAAAAATGTCAATATTATTTGTGCAATATAATCAAAAAGAATTGAATGTTTTAGTGACACAAATCAACTAGCACCATAAATGTCAGACTTAAATCTATTAAATTCATTAATAATACTCACTACTGATAATTGTGCTGTCATGTCCTGGAGGATCATGTCATTATGGAACATTTTCTTTAAGAACAGATTCTTTAAAAATTGTGAGCTTATTAAAGGTGCCCTAGAATTAAAAATTTACCTTGGCATAGTTGAATAACAAGTGTTCAGTACATGGAAATGACATACATTGAGTTTCAAACTCCATTGTTTCCTCCTTCTTATATAAATCTCATTTGTTTAAAAGACCTCCGAAGAACAGACGAATCTCAACATAACACCGACTATTATGTAACAGTCAGGATCATTAATATTTACGCCCCCAATATTTGCATATGCCAGCTCATGTTCAAGGCATTACACAAGGGCAGCCAGTATTAACGTCTGGATCTGTGCACAGCTGAATCATCAGACTAGGTAAGCGAGCAAGGACAATAGCGAAAAATGGCAGAAGGAGCAATAATAACTGACATGATCCATGATAACATGATATTTTTAGTGATATTTGTAAACTGTCTTTCTAAATGTTTCGTTAGCATGTTGCTAATGTACTGTTAAATGTGGTTAAAGTTACCATCGTTTCTTACTGTATTCACGGAGACAAGAGCCGTCGTTATTTTCATTATTAAACACTTGCAGTCTGTATAATTCATAAATACAACTTCATTCTTTATAAATCTCTCCAACAGTGTAGCATTAGCCGTTAGCCACGGAGCATAGCCTCAAACTCATTCAGAATCAAATGTAAACATCCAAATAAATACAATACTCACATAATCCAATGTATGCATGCAGCATGCATGACGAACACTTTGTAAAGATCCATTTTGAGGGTTATATTAGCTGTGTGAACTTTGTTTATGCAATGATAGAGTCGTGAGCTCGGGAGGGGGCGGAGAGCGCACGCAATTAAAGGGGCCGCAGCCTGAATCGGCGCATTTCTAATTATGCCCCAAAATAGGCAGTTAAAAAAATTAATTAAAAAAAATCTATGGGGTATTTTGAGCTGAAACTTCACAGACACATTCAGGGGACACCTTAGACTTATATTAAATCTTGTAAAAAAACGTTCGATGGCACCTTTAATATGTTATCTAATATAATGGAGACATGAAAATGTAGTGCATAATAAAAAGACCCCCTAGTTTTAGTCATTGAAAATTAGTCACATTTTCATGCTGCATAGTGGTTAAACTGATAATCATGATTATTTTGCTCAAAATTATAATCTTTTACACTTCAATCTGTAAAATAATGGTAATAATGAAGTATTTTGTGCTGTGATGAACAGCATTGCAAATACAAAAAAAATTGAATGGCTGTTTTGAAGCATTTGAAATACTGTAGTACCGCAGCTGCTTTGTTTACGGGTTTCCGGGATAACCGCTGCACTTCTGCTGTTCCATCAGCGACCTCTGCTGTCAGAGAGTGAACGTGCACTTTCATTCAGTGCGTCGTCTCCTCTCAAGTTGGGTTTGTTTACATAGTGTGCGTGCCTCTTTGACGCCGCATACAGCGGCGTTGTGGATTTTATACGGTTGATTGGTAAAGTATTCTTAAAATGTAATATAAAAATTCAAATAATTCTTAATAAATAATTATTCACATTATTTTGAGATGCCCATGGTAACAATATCATGCATATTCATTATCGTGATATGTCGTATTACTGAATATCAGCATATGTTTAGATTACAGTATAATAAGATCCCCTTCCTACATCACAAGGGGAGCGTAATCTGAATGGCTCGCTTTTTTAGAGATGCTTGCAGAGAAAGACTTACCCAAAAAAAGTTACAGAGTTGTCCTTTTTCATGTTTTCTGGGTTGGTAGATGCACCAGGGACCTGATTATAGCGCTTAAACACTGAAAATCAGATTTTCATGGTATGTCCCCTTTAAAGGTCACGTATTATGCCCATTTTACAAGATGTAATTTAAGTCTCAGGTGTCCCCAGAGTGTGTCTGTGAAATTTCTGCTTAAAATACCTCACAGATTATTTATAAATCCATGTTGTAAATACCCATTTCTGACTACCATCAAGAACAGGCTGTTTTTGCACATATGCCTTTAAATGCAAATGAGCTGCAGTGCCCCGCCCCCTCTCTACAATCACAGTTCCTACCTCAATCAGATTCTCTGCCAAATATTAACAAGACATCTGCTTGGTTTTGATTATCCTCTATATCGCGAACACTCTCGGATAGCATAGTTTATTTCATCATTACAGTTTATTATTTCCAAGCATTTTAAAGCTATATCAGTTTAAACATCTAATGGATGTCAGTAAATGAAGACTGTTATGTTCACTCTTACATCTAACAACAAAACAAATCAATTACTTGCCAGACATTGTTGTCGCTACAGCTGCTTGAGCACGGAGAAAATGGCGGACAGCTCGCTGAGGGCGGAAACTATGATAATACAGGACTGTCATTCAGTGATGTCACATTACTTAGAGAATCAAAATGGCTAGTCTAATGAGACTGCTTTGGTTTAATGAGGATTTTAAACTTTCTAAACTTCAGCTTACTTGTTTGTATTTTCAGATCATCCAAACTTAAAATTTCCAAACTGAACACTACTTACGCAGTGTAGAGAGAGCGCTTGCACATGGTTGCCAGATTGCAAAGTTTAAGTAAAACACTGGCGGATTTAAATTACTGACATCTGGCAACTGCAAGCATGAAAACTCCAAGAAGCTTGTTAAAAACAGTCTGTAGTATTTTGTCTCCTTTTTTTAAATAGTAATAAAGAGAGTTTTTTTTAAAACTATGTTTTAGTCTTGTCTTTTTAGTCAATGTTATTGCATATTGACATAGTCACAGTTCAATGGCGTTTGTGTCATCTCGTCTTTGTCTTGGAAAATAGGTTGTCGCCAAACATTTTTCGTCATAGTTTTTTCATTAACAAAATGAATGCTATTTCTTACAATAAACTGAAAACTGATCACCTATTTTAAGAGTGTGCATGTGTGCAAAATATACAAGATCACACATGAAATCCTTCATCTGAAAGCAGTCGACTGCACCGCAGCCTCTGAACATGGCAAACAAGCTCAAATGTGTTGAGATGGCAGCATGTCTGGCCTGTTGACATTTAGCTGCTCAGTGCATCATGTGGACGCATCCTTCCAGAAACATTGATTTGGCATGAAGATCAGTCATGGAAAGATGAGACATTTCTAAAAACTGCTACTTGAAAACTTACTTCTCTGACTACCTTGCTTCCTAATCTAGTTGTCAAATAAACCTGGCATTGTATAGTACGAATATTATAGGCTCTTTGACAAACTCGTTTCTCTTTTGTAAGACGCTTTGGATAATTGCTTCTGTTAAATGCCAAGTGCAATTTTATATGTAAATTAGTTAGTTAGTTATGATTAACTAACCTCTGCAGACAAGCACAGTTTATTTATTAGGGTTGACTGAGGATGGGCGGTCATATGTTAATGAGCTCATTATTATCATCACTGACAAACATTTCTTTTGTGGCTTCCAGCATATGAAAAAAATCCTATATACTTGAAAAGTAATCAGAACAATCTCTGTATCAGGATATACAGATATGGGATCTTCTCTCTCTCTTTTTTTTTTTCTTTTTTTTTCTTTTTTTACAGTTGGTGTGACATCTGGTTTAATATTATTGTCAGAAAGCCTTATGCTGTTGTGGAATCTGATTAATATTGAATGTAGGAAGCAGTTGAAGCAGAAGAGGTTTGTTTTTTGTTTTGGATTTGTGTACTGGTATAAAAGAAATTTGCTGTTGTATTGCCATCATCTCATTTTGAGTGTGTCTTTCCCCCACAGTTAAAGAAATGAGATGGCTTTGGGGAAATATAGCCCTCATAAAAATCTTAGTAGCATCAGAGGAATTATATCAACCCACCCGCTCACTCTTAAGCGCTTCTATCATGGCCAAAAAAAAAAAAAGCACTTAACGGCCGGAGTGTTGATGCAGAAACCCTAAAGAATATTCATGTTAACACTCAAGGTCAAATAGCTCCCATGTGCCCTATTAAAAGTGCTCAAGTTGCCCAGAAGCCTGAGCTGAGGTTTATTATTCACAGGGCAGTTAATTCTTTATGGCATTAGCTCTATATGTTGGCAGGGAGTACATGTATTTCATGGAAATTAATTACACTAATCACGAATCTGCAGCCAGATTTAGAGCATATCAAGAGAGTCAGCATCTTTACAGGAGACATAATTATCTCATTCTGCACATGCATAATTACACACAACCCTCATTATTTCATATTACTTTGATCATGTGTGCATACATAGCATAAAACACAATCATTATTACAAATCATTATTGTGTAGTCTATTTGCAGTGCATTTCCTATAATGATCCCTCTATAATCTTAATTAATATATAATTCCTTAAAGAGTTAGTTCACCCAAAAATGAAAATCCTGTCATTAATTACTCACCCTCTTGTTGTTCCACACCCGTAAGACCTTTGTTCATCTTCGAAACACAAATTGAGATATTTTTGATGAAATCCGAGAGGTATCTTACTCTTCAATAAACATCAATATAACCACCACTTTCAAGCTCCAGAAAGGTATTAAAGACATTGGTAAGGAAAGCTTAACATTTAGAAACCACAAGAGTTATTGAAACTATAGACACTTTCAAATTGCAAAATAACGTGAAACATTATTTGAATGTGATCGTGTATTGTAATTATTGTTTGTTTAAAACTTGTTTTTGATATTGAGATGTGTTCTTGAGCAGCAAATTAGAATGATTTCTGAAGGATCATGTGACGCTGAAGATGCTGAAAATTTAGCAAATTCAATCACAGGAATAAAGTACATTTTAAAATATGTTCAAATCGAAACCAGTTATTTTAATAATACTTCTTAATATTGCTGTTTTACTAATTTTTTTTATCAAATAAAGGCAGTCTTGGTGAGCAGAAGAGACTTCTTTCAAAAAAATTGTACAAACCCCAAACTATATACATGCATACATAAATATATATGTAAAAAATAATACCAAAAAGTAACAGTAACAGAAGAGCAGTAACAATAACTGAAGTAAGTCGACAGAAACAGTCTTTGACTTATGTCAAAGTAGGTCCCGATCTTTGTTTCCGCTTGTTTTGCTATGTTTCTCTGTCTTGCTCCAGCGGTTGCGCTCGGATGGTTTGAGGTTTGACTGTGACGTCCTGTCACAATGATGAATGGTCACTGAAAAGCCATCACATCCGATTTGTTTCTCCTCTTACCTTTTGTTTTCCCAAAAATCCAGATTTTGTTTTTCAGTGGATCGCAAACCACTGGGAGCATCCTAGTGGAAACAGTGATAATTACACAGCTGTGGCCTCAGCATACTTTCTGTGTGCCGATCACAAGGTGACACTCCCTCAGGACACTCATGGCATGCTCCATTTTCTCCTATGACGTCCGTAATATTTTTCCATTTGTTTTATTTTGACTTTACACAGTGAGGAACTCTAGTACAAATGCATTTAATTTAGCATGCATTGGAGGAAAAAAAACATTCACTGTCTGTGCTCAGTGTTTGCAGACTGTTCCAGACATCCTGAAAGACGATTCTGGTGTTTTATACTTTCTCACTCATTCTGTGGTGTGAAAGGGAGCATCTGTTTCAGTAGCTGTCTTGTTTTGTCCTGTTAGTTTCTCCATCTCTGGTATCCAAGTTTGGCCTGCACACAGTTTTGTCATGTTCGGCACAGACAACTGGAGGCATCTTCATCAGACTGTGAGTGAGGCTTGTTTTAATGGCATGTTGCATTATACTGATAAAATAATCAGTTTTGTATCCTCAGTCGACTCTCAAGTGCACATTAATCACTCAAAAAAATGAACTGTTGGATTTAATTAAAAAAGCATTGTCAAGTGGTTCCATGCAACTATGTTGAGTAATTTGACAATTTAGTTATATGAGCAAAAGAAATTCAAGTATGACAATTTCTTTGAGTAAATGCAAATCATTTGAATTTGTCACTGTTACATAATATTTATATGTGCAGTTTACTTGATAATGTTATGTTAAATTAAGTTTATTGCATAAGGTGCACACATTTATTGACTTAATTTACCTTAATAAATTAACTTTGCTCTACAAAATCACTCATAAAAAAACTCGTTGACAAAACTCAATTTAATTGAGAGCAGGAATTCCTTTCCAAACACGTACAGTGGGTACAGAACGTATTCAGACCCCCTTAAATTTTTCACTCTTTGTTATATTGCAGCCATTTGCTAAAATCATTTAAGTTCATTTTTTTTCCTCATTAATGTACACACAGCACCCCATATTGACAGAAAAACACAGAATTGTTGACATTTTTGCAGATTTATTAAAAAAGAAAAACTGAAATATCACATGGTCCTAAGTATTCAGACCCTTTGCTCAGTATTTAGTAGAAGCACCCTTTTGACCTAATACAGCCATGAGTCTTTTTGGGAAAGATGCAACAAGTTTTTCACACCTGGATTTGGGGATCCTCTGCCATTCCTCCTTGCAGATCCTCTCCAGTTCTGTCAGGTTGGATGGTAAACGTTGGTGGACAGCCATTTTTAGGTCTCTCCAGAGATGCTCAATTGGGTTTAAGTCAGGGCTCTGGCTGGGCCATTCAAGAACAGTCACGGAGTTGTTGTGAAGCCACTCCTTCGTTATTTTAGCTGTGTGCTTAGGGTCATTGTCTTGTTGGAAGGTAAACCTTTGGCCCATTCTGAGATCCTGAGCACTCTGGAGAAGGTTTTCGTCCAGGATATCCCTGTACTTGGCCGCATTCATCTTTCCCTCGATTGCAACCAGTCGTCCTGTCCCTGCAGCTGAAACCCCCCCCACAGCATGATGCTGCCACCACCATGCTTCACTGCTGGGACTGTATTGGACAGGTGATGAGCAGTGCCTGGTTTTCTCCACACATACCGCTTAGAATTAAGGCTAAAAAGTTCTATCTTGGTCTCATCAGACCAGAGAATCTTATTTCTCACCATCTTGGCAAACTCCATGCGGGCTTTCATGTGTCTTGCACTGAGGAGAGGCTTCCGTCGGGCCACTCTGCCATAAAGCCCCGACTGGTGGAGGGCTGCAGTGATGGTTGACTTTTTACAACTTTCTCCCATCTCCCGACTGCATCTCTGGAGCTCAGCCACAGTGATCTTTGGGTTCTTCTTTACCTCTCTCACCAAGGCTCTTCTCCCCCGATAGCTCAGTTTGGCCAGACGGCCAGCTCTAGGAAGGGTTCTGGTCGTCCCAAACGTCTTCCATTTAAGGATTATGTAGGCCACT
The DNA here is from genome assembly GCF_018812025.1 of Megalobrama amblycephala. Classification (NCBI taxonomy): domain Eukaryota; kingdom Metazoa; phylum Chordata; class Actinopteri; order Cypriniformes; family Xenocyprididae; genus Megalobrama; species Megalobrama amblycephala. The sequence goes on along the minus strand of NC_063048.1, from coordinate 6,174,626 downwards.
GTGGAACTCTTAGGAGCCTTAAGTGCAGCAGAAATTTTTTTTGTAACCTTGGCCAGAACTGTGCCTTGCCACAATTCTGTCTCTGAGCTCTTCAGGCAGTTCCTTTGACCTCATGATTCTCATTTGCTCTGACATGCACTGTGAGCTGTAAGGTCTCATATAGACAGGTGTGTGGCTTTCCTAATCAAGACCAATCAGTATAATCAAACACAGCTGGACTCAAATGAAGGTGTAGAACCATCTCAAGGATGATCAGAAGAAATGGACAGCACCTGAGTTGAATATATGAGTGTCACAGCAAAGGGTCTGAATACTTAGGACCATGTGATATTTCAGTTTTTCTTTTTTAATAAATCTGCAAAAATGTCAACAATTCAATTAATGAGGGGAAAAAATGAACTTAAATGATTTTAGCAAATGGCTGCAATATAAGAAAGAGTGAAAAATTTAAGGGGTCTGAATACTTTCCGTACCCACTGTATATGAGGTTCACAGCCTAAATACAGGTGACACTCTTCTGCATAACAGTAACCACAAAATTCAAAAACATTACAGAAACTACTCTAAATGTCCAACATAACTGAACATTAAACTAACAACATCTTTCTCTTTACTGAAAAACACATAGAATAACACTTTAATCCCTAAATTTACTCTCCTAATGCAGTCCCTTGCAAAGCATGCTGGGAACTGCAGATCCACTGCCCAGTTGGTTATGTCTACATTAATTTGTGCGTTTCACTCAGCAATGTTGACTGAACAAACACATTTTTAGTAGAATTAAGTTCATGTAGTTACATGCAATTTTTTTTTAAGTAATGTGAACAAGGATGGTTTGAGTGAAACTAACAATAGCAAGTTTTTAGTTTTTTTTTAGTGATAGGGGCTTTCGCACTGGAGGAACGTTTTCATACTTCTTGTTACTATTGGCGGAAGTTCCCACTTTTTGGTTAAATGGCCCTAGGGGGAATTTGGTTCTCAGGGGACTGCCTTAGTTGCTAGTTCCTATAACTGAGTTCCTATACGGTGAGAAAGCAGGAACTCTGAACGATTTTAGTTATAGGAACGGCTTTTGGGGGGACTAAATTAGTGGTAACACTTTACAATAAGGTCTTATTTGTTATTAACTAACATGAACTAACAATGAGCAATACATTTGTTACAGTATATATCTTTGCTAATGTTATTTAATAAAAACCCAGTTGTTCATTGTTTGTTCATATGTTAACAAATACAATTTGATTTTAATAATGAATAAGTAAATGGTGAAATTAACATTAACCAAGTATTGTTCATTTTTAGTTCATAAAGTAATTAACTAATGTTAACTAATGGAACCTTATTGGAAAGTGTTAACAAATTAGCTCCTACTTCAGAGTGTCTAACCCAGAACAATAAGAACTACGCATAACATAAGTGTACATTGATTGGCTGAACGCACGCCATACAAAACACCGGCACCCTCCATTTAAAAAAAAGCTGTGTAAACACACAGTTTACATATACTTACTCCACGAACATAGAAAACTGCAATAAGATATAAACATACAGAAAGCTAATGTTAACAGCATTTACCGGTCGCCTTTTCTACGACATTCTTTTCTCTGCCTCGATGATACGTACTGCAAGTTGTCGTAGGAGATTTCTGCTCATGGCCCTCCTTTTTGCTCTTTTAATCACATAACTTGTATGTCTACATTCCATCTCTGTTATCATGAAACCCACGACACACAACAAAAACACAGCTCCGATCACGGCGTCCCTATGGAGTTCCTACTGGCGGTGCGAATGCAACCAGGAAAATGCCATAGGGAAAAAGTAGTTCTCAGGGGACTGCCTTGGTTGCTAATTCCTGTAACTCGAGTTCCTATAACCTGGTGCAAAAGACCCTAATATGACACTGTGTCCCATTCATGAAACATTAGCATGAATTTTGTGTAAAGCATTCATAAAATATTAATACGTAAATAGCTGCAAACCATTTACAGTACACAAGAACGATTTGACGAAATGTTCAACTCTGAGGTGCTTTTTTTTTTTTTTTTAAACTTTCTTCTCTGTTTGTAAGAGGTTAAAGGCAGAAATCTTTGCGTTTTTGCTTGATAGTACTTATGTTTGTTTTGTATCGTCCTTTATTTTTGAGGTCACTCGATTTAGTCCACCCACAACACCACTAACTTAGCATTAAATTTTAACTGTTTAACCAAGATCAAACAAAAATCAGATTTTTTCATTTCATGTGCCCTGGGGTTTGACTGATTCAGCATTCATCTCATACTGTGAGAGTTCTGCTGTGAATCTGGTTTTCTGTACCCAAATGCACATTGAGCATTTTTATTAGGAAATGAGAAATGAGAGGAAACTGGCTGACAAGGATGTTATTAAGCTGCTCTTCAGGAAGCAGCCATCAAAAATATCCTCAACTTGCTTCTAAACCCAGCAGACAGTAAGTCTGAGGCCTCGCATGTGGTTTCAATGGGGTGATTTTGTGTGTTTGTGATGATTCGCTAAAGCTGAAAGCTAATATCCCTGAACTGAAGAGGAATATTCTCTCAGTATGAGAGGAAGCATAAATCTTATCAAAGTTAACTCTCCTCTCCCATTAGCTTTTCATCAGCTTCTCTGTTTGCTTAGCCAACTCTCTACCTCAAGAATAGAATTACTACTTGGATAGTTCCAAAATCTGATTGGATTTCAAAACTAAAATGGTGATAAATGGACACCTTTGACAAAAGGTCAAATTTAGATTTATATTTTATGGCAACAAGTAAGTTGAGACATTAATCAACTGTGAATAGGGTTAAACTACTGAACTAGAAGAATTTTCTTCATTATAATAATAATAATTTAATATTAAATCTAACTATTGTTAATATGTGTGTGTAATTGTATTATATTTTAATCTTATTTTTTTTTATTCTATATGTATGGCAGTGCAATTATATATATAGGTGCTGGTCATATAATTAGAATATCATCAAAAAGTTGATTTATTTCACTAATTCCAAACTTGTATATTATATAAAGTCAAACTTGTATATTATATTCATTCATTACACACAGACTGATATATTTCAAATGTTTTTCTTTTAATTTTGATGATTATAACTGACAACTAAGGAAAAAAATCCCAAATTCAGTATCTCAGAAAATTAGAATATTATTTAAGACCAATACAAAGAAAGGATTTTTAGAAATCTTGGTCAGCTGAAAAGTATGAACATGAAAAGTATGAGCATGTGCAGCACTCAATACTTAGTTGGGGCTCCTTTTGCCTGAATTACTGCAGCAATGCGGCGTGGCATGGAGTCGATCAGTCTGTGGCACTGCTCAGGTGTTATGAGAGCCCACGTTGCTCTGATAGTGGCCTTCAGCTCTTCTGCATTGTTGCATATTGCATCTTCCTCTTCACACTACCCCATAGATTTTCTATAGGGTTAAGGTCAGGCGGATTTGCTGGCCAATTAAGAACAGGGATACCATGGTCCTTAAACCAAGTACTGGTAGCTTTGGCACTGTGTGCAGGTGCCAAGTCCTGTTGGAAAATGAAATCTGTATCTCCATAAAGTTGGTCAGCAGCAGGAAGCATGAAGTGCTCTAAAACTTCCTGGTATACAGCTGCATTGACCTTGGACCTCAGAAAACACAGTGGACCAACACCAGCAGATGACATGGCACCCCAAACCATCACTGACTGTGGAAACGTTACACTGGACCTCAAGCAACGTGGATTGTGTGCCTCTCCTCTCTTCCTCCAGACTCTGGGACCCTGATTTCCAAAGGAAATGCAAAATTTACTTTCATCAGAGAACATAACTTTGGACCACTCAGCAGCAGTCCAGTCCTTTTTGTCTTTATCCCAGGTGTCCAGTCCTTTTTGTCTTTCTTCCCCATGATTGTGTAGCCTACAGAACTAGACTGAGAGACCATTTAAAGGCCTTTGCAGGTGTTTTGAGTTAATTAGCTGATTAGAGTGTGGCACCAGGTGTCTTCAATATTGAACCTTTTCACAATATTCTAATTTTCTGAGATACTGAATTTGGGATTTTCCATAGTTGTCAGTTATAATCATCAAAATTAAAAGAAGTAAACATTTGAAATATATCAGTCTGTGTGTAATGAATGAATATAATATACAAGTTTCACTTTTTGAATGGAGTTAGTGAAATAAATCAACTTTTTGATGATAGTCTAATTATATGACCAGCACCTCTGTGTGTGTGTGTGTGTGTGTGTATATATATATATATATATATATATATATATATATATATATATATATATATATATATATATATATATATATATATATATATATATATATATATATATATATATAATATATATATATAAAATCTACTGTTTGAGCTACAGTAATGTTTTATAATATTACTTTATAATTATTATAATAATTTATTTTATTATTATAAATAATTGTAACCATTACTGGAACATTGATATCTTTTATCATACTGCTCCAATGGGAAGCATTATACAGTTTATATTGCTTTCCTTAAGAATCTGCTGCAAAAAGTCAAAAACATTTTCTTCTCTGTTCTGCGGCTCTGTTCTTGGACACGCCCTTGACTCAGAGGAGAGTTTTATGATTCTTCCTCTGAACAAGAAATTACACTGGAACAGGAAAATAAAAAGGTATTGGAAATGGGAAGAACAGCTATGAAGTGAGAGCAGAGGTAGATTAGAAAGGGATGGTGTGAGAGTAAACGGACAAGAGGAAGATAAATGGGGCGCAGCTGGGTAATTGAGATATCAATCTGCCCAGCGGCGCTGCTCTTATTGAAGATGGGATTGGGATACGGAGATGCTCATTAAATAAGGAGAGATCCAACAGAGCTCTTACCAAACACTGATCTGACTGCAATGCGATTCAGATTGGCTTCAGATTGTTTTAATTGTCTGATTGAATATTACACAATCAACAATTAAAGCTGTTTTATGTTAAAATCATCCCTTTAAATGGTGTTAAGATGGTTTGTACATGTCTCTAATGATTATGTTTTTAATTTGATCCTGCAGCATGTGTGCACTTTGTGTGACATGATTCAGTGCTGGAATATATGGCATGCTGGGAACTACGGATCCACTGCCCAGTTAGTTATGTCAACTTGATGAAGTTATATTGGATTTCCTTTTGTATGTCCTATTGAATGTTCTGAGTGAAGCAAGGCGGTTTTCTGTGTCAGCATGTTTTCAGGATGGTTTTAAGCACTTGCGGTGCTGCGGCGGGTGAAATGGGCTCTTGTGTTGGTGGAGGCTCAGACTCTGAGCTGAATCAGTGCTTATTGACGGGGGAAAGAAAGCAGTGAAAACCTGACACTTGGGCATCCAACCTTAAATTGGCCACATGGGGAGGGAGGGGAAGGGCTGGCTCGCATCGACTGAAAAAATCAATCTATTTCATGATTCATGATGCGTATTGAATGCCAACAGCACAGCTTTGACTCCTCCATTATTGGATGTGGTGTTGCATCTGTCTAGTGTCTAACGTACATGATGTGTGAAGACAAAAGACGCTTAATTGTTTTGTTGTTGTTTTTAATTACCATCATGTAATGTAAAGCAAGTCATCCAGAAGAGTTATAACTAAGATTTAAAATCAACATCAATTCAAAATGGACTCTATTTATTTTCTTAATACTTGTTCCTGGTTTTTTTTTACACAATTCATCACTGCATATTACTATAAAGAAAAGAAAAATAGCCTTGGAAATCTTGTCACTTTTGATCATTCAGTCATTTCCTTATAAAGCCCAATGGAAGCTTGTTTCCACTATGAAATAAAAATTTAAAAAGGCACTTGCAACTTTGTATCTCACAATTCTGACTTTTTTTCTTTCAACTGCAAGATATAAACTCACAATTGCAAGTTATAAAGTCAGAATTGCATGATATAAAGTCAGAATTGTGAGATCTATACTTGCGATTGCATGTTATAATGTCCAATTGTGAGGGGGAAAAAGACTGATGTTTTTTCTCAAGAGTTTATTGCAAGTTTATATCTCACAATACTTGCTTTGTAACTCACAATTGTGAGTTTATATTTGGTAAGTCTGAGAAAAAAATCAGAATTGTGAGATATAATGTCAAAATTGCTTGATTAAAAACTTCCAATTGCAAGAAAAAAAATCAGAATTGTGTATAATATATCATGCAATTCTGACTTTATATCATACAATTCTTACTTCATAATTGAGAGAAAAAAAATTCAGAATTATGAGATAAAAAGTCACAATTACCTTTTTTATTTTTTTTAATGGCAGAAGCAAGCTTCCATATAGGCCTGCACATGAAATGTGGGCAAAAATATGTATATTGTGGCCACGAATTAAGAATTCATTCTCTCGCTTAAAGTAGATTATGCGCACAATATAATAATTTGTTCCCTCATTTCACTAAATCGTGCACATGATATAATAATTTGTTCCCTCGATTAATAAATCATGGTCACATTGTACTAATTCATTCCCTTTTTTTGATTTAACTAAAACAAGGGAACGAATTATTGTATTGTGCGCACAATTTAGTGAAACGAGGAAACGAGTTATTATATTGTCTGCACGATTTAGTAAAATGAGGGAACAAATGATTTTATAGTGTGCACAATTTAGTAAAACAGGAAGGAATGAATATATTGTGTGCATGATTTACTTAAAATGAGGGAACCAGTTAGTAAAACGACATATTAGTAAGTCGGAGGAATGATTCGTTAATTCATGTCCACGTTATACATATTTTTCCCCTCATCTCATGTGTGAGACTCCATAATTATGTCTATGAATTGAGTCTAGTCATTATTTTCTTGAAGAATGTTTTGTTTTACTCAAAACATATATATATATATATATATATATATATATATATATATATATATATATATATATATATATAGTAAATGATAAATGATTTAGAGATGTATTTAGTGTTTTATATGTTTAGTTCCGAGGGTATTGTCCCAGTGACAAGCTGTTGTACCCCTAAAGGTACAATTTTTCACATTTATTTTGAGAGTGTAGGCAGTATAAGACGGTTATGGAAAAATCTACAGGTTTTCAGGAATTCAGGTGCTGGTGATGAATCTGCTGGGATGCGTATAGGTGGTGATGTTCTGCCAAAAAGATGTTGTTTAACCTGTAAAGATGGTCCCAAAAACATTTCTAAGTGAAACATGAAGGTGTCAGAGGCAGTGTGCTGGAAAGGACGAGCCCAGAGGAGTGATGTCAAATCATCATGAGCGTCGACGGTGAGATGGCAAAGAGATGTCAGCACTGGAAGCAACGGACTCGGAGCTGAACCCAAAAGAACGTGCCACCAGAAAGAGAAACGGACTCGCTGCTGCGACAAACAATATTCCTGCGTTCAGTACTAGATGAAAAAGACAAGGGTTCTTTTTTGTTAGAAAGAAATAGATTGATGTTTTGCAGTTCTAGTTGGAGGTTGCAGCTGAAATGTTCATTATGATCTGTGTTTTTTCTTCCATTCGTAAAGGGGACCTATTACGCAAAAATTCACTTTTACATGGTGTTTGAACATAAATGTGTGTTGGCAGTGTGTGTACACAACCACCCAATAGTGATAAAAATCCACCTCTTTTTTTTCCACCTCTTTTTTTTTTTTTTAATCCCCAATAAATCATAAGCAGTATATCAGAACAAGCCGTTTTCATTTTCTGAGCAGTATGATGTCGTGTGCCTGAATTAGTTTATGTCTGTGCAAATCATTTTACACCAGACTGTTTTGTGAACGAATGTCAATACAAATGGACAATACAAAATAGGTTTTGCTAAAAAGTTCTAACTCAAGGATGTTTCAGTACCAACTGTTCGTGATCCAGCTTATAGTCTCCGGAGTGATACTGGATACAAGTTTTTTACAGATATAAAGTTTACCAGTTTACTAAGCACAACCCAAAAATGCATAAGGTTTGTATAGATTTGTTTACTGTTAGTTGTAACAAGTGTTTTTGTGTAATTTGCTGTGTATGTTGATGATAATGCAAGGGAGAGAGAGAGTTTATGGATAAGACTTTAAAGGTGGCCTAGAATTAAATATTGAATTTATATTGGCATAGTTGAATAACAAGAGTTCAGTACATGGAAATGACATACACTGAGTTTCAAACTCCATTGTTTCCTCCTTCTTATATAAATCTCATTTGTTTAAAAGACATCCGAAGAACAGGCGAATCTCAACATAACACCGACTGTTATTAATATGTACACCTCCAATATTTGCATATGCCAGCCCATGATCGAGGCATTACACAAGGGCAGCCAGTATTAACGTCTGGATCTGCACAGCTGAATCATCAGACTAGGTAAGCAAGCAAGGACAATAGCGAAAAATGGCAGACGGAGCAATAATAACTGACATGATCCATGATATCATGATATTTTTAGTGATATTTGTAAATTGTCTTTCTAAATGTTTCGTTAGCATGTTGCTAATGTACTGTTAAATGTGGTTAAAGTTACCATCGTTTCTTACTGTATTCACGGAGACAAGACTGTCGTTATTTTCATTTTTAAACACTTGCAGTCTGTATAATGCATAAACACAACTTCATTCTTTATAAATCTCTCCAACAGTGTAGCATTAGCCTGTTAGCCACAGAGCATATAGCCTCAAACTCATTCAGATCAAATGTAAACATCCAAATAAATACCATACTTACGCGATTAGACATGTTGCATGACAAACACTTTGTAAAGATCCATTTTGAGGGTTATATTAGCTGTGTGAACTTTGTTTATGCTGTTTAAGGCAAGCGCGAGCTCCGTGGGCGGGGAGCACAAGATTTAAAGGGGCCGCGCAGCCTGAATCGGCGCATATTTAATGATGCCCCAAAATAGGCAGTTAAAAAACTGAATAAAAAAAAATCTATGGGGTATTTTGAGCTGAAACTTCACAGACACATTCAGGGGACACCTTAGACTTATATTACATCTTTTAAAAAGACGTTCTACGGCACCTTTAAAGGGAAACACAAAAACGGCGTGTTTTTGCTTACCCCCAAAAAGTGGCAATTTTAACATGCTATAAAAATGGGGTATTTTAAGCTAAAACTTATTTCATATCTTGTGAAAAGGGGCATAATAGGTGCCCTTTAATGTTCTTTATTATTTCAAGTATTACAATTCCTTCCTTTGCCATTGTTTAATATCTGATTCGCAAATCAAAACACTCCTGTTCATGATATTCTAAAGCAAATACCTTTTTAAAATCCACTTTGATCTGCTGAGGTTTGTTAAATGAGATTAATACTAGATTTAATGGATTATACTGACTCTTTCAAGACAGCTGCTTTGGTTCATGATAAGGTCACCTGCAGGATTTGTTATCGTATAGATGACTTCAGGTCATGCTTCGGTGGTGTAGCGCCAGGTCTCTGAGGGAATGTCTGCAGGCAGTTTGAAGGAACTGATGAAATCTTAATTAGGACTTTCACAATAGAAGCACTTGTTACTCTGAGGTGGGCCAGCTATATGTGAGTCAGTCACCAAGACGCGAGGTCCGTGTTTTCACTGGGTGACTTTATTGACTTTATCAGCTGGAGGTGAGAGCTCTGAGATGTTTTCTGTGACGATAAAATGCTTAAAACCCTACAGACCAACGAGTGCCGGATCGTGTCCGTAGGAATTTTAGATCACTCATCCGTATGTAATTAAAAAGCACAACAGAGCTTCTCTGAATTAAACATGCTCTAGAGGTTAGAAGTATTGTCTGTTTTTTTTAGGAAAAAAAGTCCTTTTTGGATGAGGAGAGAGATGAAATGTGATATTCTGGTTCTGTCTGCCTGCTGAAGAATTTGTGGGATTGAAATGTCATAGTAACTGAATCCAGTGAGCCAGGCAATGATGTGGAAAAATGCAAGTCATAAGGTTGAGTCTTTGCGATGTGTGTTTCTTAAAGAAATTATGAGCAATTATGTATTTATGACCACAGTGCTATAGGCTGTTCTTCAGTGGTTCAGTGGACTTATATTCCATTTAGTCTTTGACAGAGCAGAATCATGTGACCATTATATAGATTATAGGAAAATGTACCTTTATCATTTGTAGGGTTAATGATTTGAACATACTGTTCAAAAAGCGCATCACGCACAATTGAGCATCAGACAATACCTTGACATAAAATATGTAAACATGCTAAAAATACACATAGCAAGCACACAGCCACAGGGTGCAAATGCATGGTGATAGCCCAGCAACATCTAGTATGATTTCAAGAGTAGCTTCTTGTTTATCTATATAGTATTTAGAAGTCTGCCTTTATATTGTTCTAAGATGATATTGTTTTCAGGTTTGAAGACCCAAATTTGCATTATATTATGTTTTTATTTCCGTATGTAAACACAGGCATAGTTCTCATTTTATAGGAGATGATTTTAGTGTTTTGGCTTTGGTGTTCTGGAGCTGGCAGGGCTTGTCAGCGCGTTGGTTTATCATGTGACAGGAGCGCATTGGTGAATGACAGCTGGCTACAAAGAGACGCGTCTGTTTAACCCCATGTGCCTCTAGAGACCTGTCAAAATTCACTTAGCTGTCTGTCCTCGTTAGACGGGCCACGCAGATGCCGGCCTGCTGCCCGGGAGGTCGTCGCGGTTCAAGCAGATGCAGTGTCTTAAACACATCGCTCATCTTATTTACAGTCTGTTCACTTTATATCCCACAGACGATGTGTCCGCTGGGAGTGTCATGCAGCTTTCATTTGTCACTATTAACGTCAGCGTGAAATTAACTGTTATTTACTTTCTAAATACAAGTTCCTAATGCTTGTGCACAATTACTCTGTGCATGTTATTTAAAGGAAAAAAAGGTTTGTCTTCATGATCTTTTGTCAAAATGCTCCGCCTCTGTAATGAATTTTGATGTCACCAAGGCCGTATAGCCAAATATCTATGGTTATAGTCATAGTTTATGGTAATGCTTTCTGAAATATTGCCAATAGTCAGCACATTAAACAACTGGTTCACTTCAGAATTCAAATTTCCTGATAATTTACTCACCTCCATGTCATCCAGGATGTTCATGTCTTTCTTTCTTCAGTCGAAAAGAAATTATTTTGAGGAAAACATTCCAGGACTTTTCTCCATAAAATAGTGGACTTCAACAGGTTGAAGGTCCAAATTGCAGTTTCAATGCAGCTTCAAAGGGCTCTTCACAATCCCAGCAGAGGAATAAGGGTCGTGTCTAACCAAATGATTGGCCATTTTCTAAAAACAAAACAAAAAAAATTATATACTTTTTATTAGGGATGCCCCTAATACCAAGCTCGAGCCCGATACCAAGCTCATGTACTTGTACTCGTACTCGTACTCGTAAAAAAAAAAAAAACTATATGAAAGACCGATACATCACGTGACGTAACGGACAGAATTCTCCATGCACAGAGACGCTGGCGGCGGCAGCAGAAACAATGTCAGCCTCAGAGGTGCGGAAATACTTCAAAATTAAAGGTACTATAGAGGATGTTTTGTTTTATACATTTTTGCAATATTACTTGAAACTGTCTTCACTAACTGATAAAAGACTATTTATTAGGTGCACTGAAAGGAACAATATCAATATACATCATCTGTGCACGAGGTAGGGCCTTAAAAACTTCAGCCAATCGTTTGTGTGATCATCGCATAAACGATTGGCCCTCTGGCTTGTCAATCACTGCCATTATGTCCCTTTTGTGAGAGACGTGCGCGCTCCAGTAACTTTCCACACTCCACAGCCGCCGCATTCAATGTTTTTGTCAGGAGTAGCAACTGCAGATTATGAGTTACCTCCGGTGAGTCCGACATAATGAATCCACTAACACGACACAGCGAATGCCGGTGGTAAACACTCGTGTTCCAAGACTTCCAGTACTCGAGTTTTGGGAGGCGTTCCCTCAAAACGAGCTGTGAAGGAGGGGGGTTGTTCTTACGCATGCACTCATTTCAAAAACTCACTAACAGTCTTTGGTTTCTCAGTCGTTGAAAACATCCTCTATAGCACCTTTAATGATGACAACACACACATTGTGAACTACATGCTTTCGATTAGTGGAGGCGGGATAGCTCTCTCTTGCACGCACTCTCTCTCTTTCTTGTGCGCGATCCCAGTTCTCTCAGACAGCGTGCATCAGTTCTCCTCGCGCCTGAATGGTCAAATGCACACATAGTTGTCAAAATGTCCATCGTATCTCACATAAGCACAGTCGGTTATGGCTTAAGTGGACATTAACATTTGGGTGAAAACAGGATATGTGTCAGTATCCATGGATTCGGTCTTAAAAGGACTGTAACAAAATATGTTAAATGTGTAACTGAATGGTAAATAAACCTACTGTATCTGAAAAACAAGTTTATTTAATTTTTATCTCTGTAGTATTTGTTGTATTGTTTGTAAATTTCTTTTTATATAACAACAATTATATATATTGGTAATTATGCCCTTTGAAGGTTATTGGACACTGACATTTTTGTTCTTTAAGTTTGTGACAAGCACATAAAAATTATTATGTTTTTCATTAGAGTAATAATAATGAAGCTGTCCTACATTCATTAGTCTCACTGTGTTGTGCTTGGAAAACTGCAACATCAAAAAAAAAAAAAGAGAGAGAGAGCGAGAGAAATATTAATAAATGTATAAGCATCGGTATCGGCAAGTACTAGAAAAAAGTATTGGTACTCCTACTCGGTCCTTAAAAAATGGTATCGTGCATCCCTACTTTTTATCCACAAATGCTCGTCTCGCACGGCCCTGTAGTGCGCATTGCGTAATCACGTTGCAAAGGTCACGCGTGAAATGCGCAAAGGTACCGATCCAGTGTTTCCACAGCGAACGTGCCTTTGTTGAACGCCTCCATTGTAGTCTTGAGGTTTCTTCCAGGAATAAACACGTCACAATATTCCTCAATTAAATAATTCCCGCCCAAGGCATATGCAAAATAAAGAGGCAAGGCTGGTTGAGTTACAGTAGTGTGTTGAAATTCGTGTTATGGTAAGGGGGCGTAACATTTCCCAAACACTCTCCGCTCAAAGTGGTTGACCAATCACAACACACTGGTCCAACTGACCAATCAGAGCAAATTGTGCTTTTCAGAAGGAGGGCTTCATAGAGACTGGAACTAAACCAGCTTTTCTGACAGACTGGGAAGAGAGGTGCTGCAACAATGTAAAATATGTGAAAAAAATAAGGGTTTTCAAGCTTGAAAACCTATTCTAGTAGACACCAAAAACAAAATCGAGACTTTATAAAAGGGCATAATAGGTCCATTTTAAAAATCAAGTCCTGACTTTATATTTTTCTCTGTCGAATATCCTGTTTTAAATATGACACATTACGGAAGTAAAATGGGGTGCAAATGCTGTGTCACTTGTATTGCTGATATGTATATGATGTGTGATTTGTTTTAAACCATGACCAATGACAAAATTACTTGCAGATGAGAGATTGCATTCATAAAAATGCAATGTGTTCACAAATTGCATTCGCAAATTGTAATTAGTAGATGTAATTGGCACAGAAATGTTGATTGGTGTAATTGTGTGAGATTCTGGAACCTCAAAACATCTGGCACACCTCTGAATCAGCCATGATTTTTCGAGAGGGCAAAATTAAAGCTACATAATGCAAAGACTAAATAAAAATGCTGAATGAATTTACTTTGCACAGCTGCGGCTGTGCTTTCAGCTATTTAGACACCAGGTCGTGCTGAGTTCACAATCACACATCATGTCCAACACGAAGCTTACGACCCCAAGAGAACCAGATATCCGGAAGCATCACACTAGATTTTGAGTGATAGCTGTTATGGGCATGAGTCACATGTGTGTTCTCGCTTGACTGGATGGAACAAACAGAAAGTCAAGGCCTTTTGTGAATCACTCTGTATTCACCATTCCAGAGCTCTGGTATTCTGTGGCTCTCACTAAAGAGGCTGTATTCTCTCTCCCTGAAGTCCACGTATAATGTCAGACAAGGTTTCTGAAACTTCTGAAACTTGGAAAATTAAACAGGCTGTTTTGGCTCATAAAGACAAAGACTATTTCTGCGAATTTGCCTACTTCCATACTATATAACACTATGTGAGACAATTTATAAAACAGTAGACAAAAAGTACCTACTTCTTCCGACATGGGTCTGAAGAGCATAAGTGTATAATCTCTTGTCAAAATCAAGTTGCAATGGATGGACAGACATCTCTCAGATTTCATCAAAAAGATTTTAATTTGTGTTCCGAAGATAAACTTTATTATCCCATGAGGCCACGGAAGAGTATATGTGAATGGAAGCGATGCAACTGACGCTATAGATCACATGATAATGACAACATGCCAGATGTAATGGGTCTGGATTAAATTCATACTACACACATTCATAGAATGTAGATTTTTATCAGTTGTTTAGTAAGTTTCAAAGTATCAAAATACTTAATCATTTTTGCAACATCTTTTGCCTTTGTATGTAACAAACAGAAAATTAGGGCTGCAACAACTAATCGATAATAATCGATAATAAAAAATAATCGACAACGAATGTGATATCGATTATCGATATCGATGGAAAACTTCCGCCAGTCGCGTCAAATTACAGCAATGAATAACGCATTTCTATGGAAAAAAAATGCATCTAAAAATAGTGTAGGAATCAAGAGTGAGCTGCTGCAGGAAAGGTATGAGATCCACGCTGCCCAGAACATGAGAATTCATTATTTTAAGCTTCAAGCTAATGCGTTAGCGTAATGTGTAACATGGCTTGCCCTGTCAGGTGCTTTGACAGATGCGTGTGCTGTTTAATATGAGATATGTTTCCTCAGCGCAAAACTTTTTATTCTTTTTCACTTTTCACTTTCATATTCTTATCTGTAGGTGTTACAAATTTACGAGAGTATTTAAATTTTGCATAAATGTGTAAAGTTGCATAAAATGGAAATACTCAATAAAGTTGGCTAACTACGTTACCTCAGATGGATGAATGGTTGGAATCCACAACTGGTAAAATAAAACATATATAAGACAATACAACATTTACTGTAGGTGCCATAAAATTTGCTGATTTTGGGTGCGTAAAGCCGCGGTCACACTAGACTTTGAACGTGCGAAATTTTTTCGGATGCTGTAACGGTCGTCACGGTCTACAGCGTCTTTTTTATATACATGAATTCAACACATAACTTAAAGTAATACAGTTAAAATGTAAAAATATAGAACCTTCTCGACTTTACTGCAAAAAATATCATTCTTTTAATTCAGCCAAGAGGTCATGCCGTGACGAATCGATCTTCTACTGGTCGCACGTCTTCACGTGATGCGAATTCGCAGGTCAGAGTTCACCAAACTTGAACTTTGGAACGCAGCGTAATGCGAAATTTTTCGCACAAGCTTGCGTTTCCGGTCTGACCCATTCGCATGCTTTTGAATGGAAGTCAATGGAACGAAAAGTGCAGTGTGACCGCACCTTTAAGATTCTATGGTCCCGTTGGCATTTTCACCCCAAAATGGTCTACCGGAGCGCCATCTAGTGGCTGTTGCCCAAAAAGGATCAGAGTTTCGCCTCTTGGTTTTACGCAGACTGTCAGGACGAGCCACGCTGCGTTCCAAAGTTCAAGTTTGGTGAACTCCTACCTGCGAATTCGCATCACGTGAAGACGTGCAACCAGTAGAAGATCGATTCGTCACGGCATGACCTGAATTAAAATTGGCTGAATTAAAAGAATTATATTTTTTGCAGTAAAGTCGAGAAGGTTCTATAGTTTTACATTTTAAATGTATCACTTTAAGTTATGTGTTGAATTCATGTATATAAAAAAGACGCTGTAGACCGTGACGTCATATCACGACCGTTACAGCATCCGAAAAAATTTCGCACGTTCAAAGTCTAGTGTGACCGCGGCTTTACGCACCCAAAATCAGCGAATTTTATGGCACCTACAGTAAATGTTGTATTGCCTTATATATGTTTTATTTTACCAGTTGTGGATTCCAACCATTCATCCATCTGAGGTAACGTAGTTAGCCAACTTTATTGAGTATTTCCATTTTATGCAACTTTACACATTTATTAATAGTAAATTAATAATTAATACATTTAAGATCATCATGTTTGCAGCGAACAATATATTTCAGGCCTCGTGCAGTAATAGTAGTATCAAGCTATAGTCATATATTGTCCAACATTCCCAATTTTTCTGATGCATGTCCTTAATTTAATTTCATATGTTGGTATTAATTCAGTGTTTATAATGCTAATACTAGATCTTTTAAAGCATTTTAACCCAAACTGCCTGGTTTTCTAGAGAGCAAAGGTTTTGTGAAAAAAAAAAAAAATTGTAGACTTAAACACAAAGTGTGTAAAATAAACTATTAAAAGGATTTGATGATCATGTTGTCATCATTCAGGTTGGATTTTAGCTTTAATGTACGTTTTGGTGGGGTTTTTTTTAGCAAAGCAGCTGATATTGCCATAGAAACTACTGGACCGATGAGACGCAGGGCTGCTGCTGGGCGCCGGTGTTGCAATGGAACGTTCTATTGAGTGTCGCTTCTTGTTAGTGTATATTCTTTGGTAAAACTTCAAACTTTACTGAATGAGCGCCGGCATCATACAAACGGGACGCACAGAGGGAGACAATTAATATTCAATAATTCAATAAATATCTGTTGTTGGATGTTAAAGTTTAAAGTCAACATGTAATTCAAGTATTTTGTGAGAGTGGTAACTGTAAAAAGATAACAGCGTAATTGAATATAAATGTAAAGACGTTTCTTACATTTACAGGATAAAGAAACGACCTGCAGAACATTCTTCTTATCTGTTAACAGTGAGTTTGTGTTACACTGAGTTTGTGTTTTTCTTTATTGTCTTTATTGTAATCTTCATAATGTTTTTAGGAATTTAAACTGTTCTTTTGCATATAGCATAGATATAGAGATACTACTGTATATATGTTTTTATAGCTTTCAGTTGACACGTTTATTTGACGGACATCATTGGGCAGGCTGTATCATTTATAAAAAAAAGAAGAAAACGGGCTTTTTATCAGTTTAATCAAAGAAATAATCGATTATTGAAATAATCGTCAGTTGCAACCCTACAGAAAATAGATAATCATTGGTCCAGAGTGCAGTTTTCTGAACCGGTGCAGTACTGTGAGTGACTTCAGACAGCTAGTGAAATGTGAAATCCAGAGGAGAGACACGGACAGACAGGCTCAGTTTCTCTGCCGGTGCACTGGTGCGCAAAAATGCCCTTTCTGGCACTTGCTCGCCTAACGCTGCGCCCTCGGGCATGTGCCCGCCGTCCACAAATACACACAGACATGATGCAGACCCCCGACCGGCCATCTGCTCCAGACTGTAATATGCACTGCCACTGATCTAATAATGTCAGAACAAACAACAGACTCACAGTCACTTCCTCGTACTGTCTCACAGATCAATAGTGCTGTAAAGAGCCCTGTGAGTTAGTGAATGCTATTGGAAAGAGAACAACATGACACAACAGCTAGATTGCTCTCATTATAATCAGGGAAGGTGTCTACACAGACAGGTCAAAAATCATGTAGAAAGTAACAGCACGTTTAATTAATGAGGCACATGATTTTCACAGAGACTTTAAATATATAGCATGGTACTGAATAATGACTGTATTCTTGTGGTTTTTGTAAGACTTTTCATCAGTTATGCCTGAGATTTATGTAGTGTGAGATAATACTGCTGTTCAGACAAACCTTCACAGTGACTTCAAACTCTTGCCGTCTGCTGCCATCTACTGGCGTTTACTGCATCTTCAAATGAGTTTTGTTGAAGTTTTCTTTCAGCTTGTTCACCAAACAATCAGCAGTAGTAGTAGTAGTAGTAAAAATATTTGGTTCCCTAATGGGTAAAAAAAAAATAAAAAAAATATTATAATATATTATTATACAGGCCATATTTTACTCTCAAATCAAAAAGGAAAAAAAATCTGGAAATTATATTTTGCATTAAGAAGATAAAGCCTGTTTTTGACAAGTCATACACAATATTATATTATATTATATTATATTATATTATATAATATTATATTATATTATATTATATTATATTATATTATATTATATTATACAGGTCATATTTTATTCTCAAATGAAAGAAAAAAAAATTACATGTTACATTAGATAAAGCCTTTTTGGGCAAGTCATACACAATATTATATGAAATTATATTATACAGGTCACATCAAAAAGGAAAAAAATATGGAAATTATATTTTGCATTAAGAAGATAAAGCCTGTTTTTAAGTCTTTATTATATTATATTATACAGGTCATATTTTACTCTCAAATGAAAGAAAAAAAAAACATAATTACATTTTACATAAGTCATACACAATATTATATTAAATTATATTATACAAGTCATATTTTACTGTCAAATCAAAAAGAAAAAAAAAATCTAGAAATTATTGCATTAAGAAGATAAAGTCTGTTTTTAACAAGTCATACTCTTATTTATATTATATTATATTATATATGTCATATTTTACTTTTAAATCAAAAAGATAAAAAAAATCTGGAAATTATATTTTGCATTATGAAGAGAAAGACTGTTTTTGATGAGTCATACTCTATATATTTTTATTATGTTATATTATAGTAGTGTTTCATACATATATATATCAGTATTATATCAGTATTTTATATTATATTACGCATATATTGCATCTTTTTATATGTGCTGTTCAATGTTTTACAGTAATTATAGAAAGTTGATCTTAATTGTTATGTTAGGCTTCAGTTTCTTTATTTAAAATAGAATTG
The DNA here is from genome assembly GCF_018812025.1 of Megalobrama amblycephala. NCBI lineage: Eukaryota > Metazoa > Chordata > Actinopteri > Cypriniformes > Xenocyprididae > Megalobrama > Megalobrama amblycephala. The sequence goes on along the minus strand of NC_063048.1, from coordinate 6,155,832 downwards.
CTTTTTTCCTCTTTTTTTTCTTTTTTTCTTCTTCTCTTTCTTTTTTTTCTTTTGGAGTGATGTATAAACCTGACATTTATTTGTGAGATTCACTCTATTATCTGTCATTCATCTGTTTAAGTGCACTCAAGTTCTTTATATCAAACATACTGTTTTTTGTCCCTCCTGAATCCGATTTCGTCCCGTCAGCAGCATATGGGCTGTATCTTTTTACCCATGCTGATAATAAGAGAGGTCTGTTCAGCTTTTGTCAGGGTAATCTTATCTTCTTCTGCCCATCAGCCTCACAGACGCACTTTTTTTAAAGCACATAGCAGGGAGTTTATTAAACTGCGGTGGCAGTGTTTGCTTTGAATGCAGCTGACTGTCCCACAGCTGGAGAGAGAGAGAGGGAGAGGGAGGGTTCGCAGCTCCACCCTGCAGTATATTTCATGTCATCTGCTCCCTCCGCTGGCCGGCCGCATGCGTGATGGATGTGTGGGGGTCAGTCCTCCGTTCAGAGCAGCGTGTGTATTGTTCTCTGAGCGTCCAGGGAAAGTTTCCTCAGTCAAACTGAGCTTGTTGAACACTGAGGAGCCGCATGTTAGACTGTAGAGCAGTGGTGAGTGTGACTTTTCAAAGGGTGTTTTACTTTGTTCTCTGAGGGAACTTGTAAATGGACATATTCTAACTGTCATGATGCTTTAAATTAATTAATAGACTTGTGTGAACATGAATGTGATGTCAGTGCTTTTGAAGATTATCAGATGCTCTCTGTTGATTTTTCTCAAACGTTCTGGTTAGTTTGTTTTTAACACCGTTAATCTTCTGCAAATAATTCAGCCTAAACTTTTTCATTTTATAGATTATTTTATGTATAATTTCATCTTATGTTGATGGTTATTTGTTTTAAGAAATTTAAGAATAAAGTATAAATGAAAACCTGTGGACTTAAAATGTTCAGTATTTGCATACTGAATTCCAATTGGTCTTCTTTCTTACATGTATTTGCATACTGAATTGTGAATGAACTTTACCTTCTTGCATCTACTTAACTTCTTGGCACTGACACATTTATAATGTTTAGATTAATGCCATCCTGGCATTTAGTGTATGAAAAAAACCCCATAAATATAGGCCTTCTGAGTACTTCCCATGTGACAACTAGCCCCAGTCTGCTCTGTTTAATCAGAAAGTTCAAGCTTTGATTATGGTGCAGATGTGTTCGTTCATTCGGTTGTTGTTGGTCAGATCCTAAGCACCACAAACTGCGTAAACATCCATCTTGCAAGGCAAGATGTGTCACAAAATGAGAGTTTGTATCTTGTATTGTACATAAGAAGTTTTCTCTCATGAATAGACACACTTTTTGAGATGTCAGTTTGAAAATTATATTAATATTTCAACCAACAGTAATACCTTACTTTACTTTAAATTACAGTGATTTAATTACTTAGTGATGCATTACAACCAACGCTGTGTGTGTGTAGACAGATCTAGATATTTAAATAGTAAAGAATTTATATTTCATATAGTATTTGTTGTACCGCTTTAATACATGCCCATTTCAATGAATGGAGTTGTATTTGTGCATGTTTTAAAGTATGTTATACAATGAGAATCACTGTTGAGAATACTGAGTGAATGAATAATATATATGCTTGAACATGATGAAATGCAGGATGTGTGTTGAACTAAATGCAGGAAGTGGCTGAGAAACAGACAGGGATCAGATCAGAGCATATGTACTTGATTAAAGAACCTCTTTGGCGTAAACGTTTCAGCGCGTTCGCGGAGCCCGCAGGCAGGGCGAGAGAAATTCCTCACACTCTGGGAAAGCTCTCCAGCTGCAGAACATATAGTCATCATTTATAAACTTTTAAGACTTTTTTCCTCCATATATTTGTGTGGGCTAATCAATGACAGTGATGCAGCTGAAATGTATCCTTGAGAATTCCTGGTTGTGTCATTTCCTGTTTCCCAGTGCCAGAAAGTGTCGCGGTTGCTTCATGGAGCGTGTGCGTGTGTGTGTAGATTTAAGTTGTGCATTTGAGGCACTTAAGTATATGTAAGTATTTGTAAGTTTAGTCCAGTTTAGAGTAAAAATCTGGTTTAGAAAACCTGAATCTCTAATATTAAAACCTTAAGACATGACACTACAGGCAAAAACACTGTTTTCTTCTTGCACTGGTCAGTTTTGGCTAGTTTTGGCTGTTTGGCTGATTTATGGAGTGATATAAAGAGATATCAATACCCACTCTGTGTGTGCCCTACTTTGACTAAGTAGGGCGCACAGCCGCACGCTGTACGATTTACGACTGTACGACTAGTCCTTATGTTTGTTGCTTGTCAGACTGTACGAACATGATCCCCGCTGTAAGCCATGTCACACTGTAGGATCTCAGCTGTCATTAATGTCAGACTGTACGGCAGTCAGACACGTTAAAAACAGAAGAGAGTTTTACGTAACAGCTTCAGTGAGGTGAGCTGCATTTAACGATACTTGAATTCGCCGCAGAATTAATAACATCGCAGTGAGATCTAGTGGGAAGCATTTAAATTTGGCAAAGTAACCTATTCTCTGTTATATACTACAAGTATCAGATCAAACAGTGCTGACGTGGAAACCAGGAGAAATATTGTGCCATGAATGAACAATTTAATTAAGGCTCTCCAGTGAGTAACGCTGACTGTAACCATGGTTGCAGAAATTGTTGAATGTTTTGAACTTTTCAAGGACTTTTTAAAGTGCTTCACACTTTTTCCAACACTTCAAATATCACTAAATATGACCCAATTTTAATGTCATTTTCAGTGTGATGATTTGTAAAACTAAAAGATTAAAGATGAAGGAACACTTTGTGGCAAACTAATTTTTATTTAAAAAAGACATGAAATTACTAGTATAAAAAGTAGATGCGGCAGAGCACTTATTGGCGTATTAGCAATTTCCACTCATATATGCAAAAAAGTAGGAAAAGTCATAAAGTCTCATGAAAAACAAAAACTTTTCTTCAAATTGTGACTGAATTACATGGAAAGCAAGTAAAGAGCACTCCTTTTATAATCACTGAAGCTGTCAGTCAGTTCAGTTTGGTACATTTAATAAGAGTAGAATATTTATATTTTTCCCTATTAAAAAGTTTTTGCTTACGTTACTGTTGTCAATAAAAGTTAATGGGCTATATGCACAGAGCATTCTTTAGAACTTACGCAATAATATAAGCCAGCTCGAAAACTTCCGGTGAGATGTCATTTGCTGGTGTGTTGAGCATCAGTAGTGAAATACTTAGTTTCTAATCAGAATATAGTCACTAAAATAGTCAGGCATAGCATTAATTTAGTTATTCAAACGCAAGACGGCATAAAAAATAAATAAAGACGTAACTCAGTGTTCCTCCTCGGCTAAATTCAATTTGACCATCAGTTTTTACACTTTTGTGTAAAAAAAATTAAATATTTATTGTGCGCTTTAGTTAGATTAATTGAATAAAATGTGTGTTTTTACAAGTGTGCTGAAATCATTGATCTTGACAGTCACTGAATCACTGACTGACAGCTGCTGTGATCGCTTTCTGTCATTCATTCACAAGAAAAGTTATTGTTTTTTTTAAGATTTTTTGAGTATTTCATACTTCACATTGACAGAATGTATTTTTAAACGTAGTTATTTTATAATGTTTAATATTGAGTCAAAAACTAAGTGAAAAACGCTTAGAGGAAATGGCTGATATATGCGCAAATAAATGCTACTTTGCCGCCACCTGCTGGTTAAAGTGGTAATTATTGTCTTTTTATTTTTAAATAAGTGTTTTCTATCAAATGTTGAATTTCCTACATTTTTAAACGTTCGGTTTTACAATGGGGACAATCTCAGAAGGATGAACAAGTAATGTCTGTGATCATCACATTAAAAATAACATTTGAAGTGCTGGGGAAAAAAATACATGTGCGTGTCTAATTACAGACACAGATTTTTTAAACGGTCCCATTAGCTTCGTCTTTATTTCAATCAATAAAACTGGTTTATTGGCAAATTAGGTAAATGTGATAACTGCATTAAAATATGAATACAACATTAAAAAGTTAACCATTGATGGTTTTATGTCGATGTACAGCGACTACAGAATGAACGGCTAACAGTTCACCGGAAATGCCCGAGCTGGCTTAACGACAACCAGGAAGTAAGCGTGCATATAGCCTATTTTATCTACATCTCAATTCAAGCCCAGTGCTTTACTGTCACATTTCCGATAAATATACGTGTAATATTATTAATGCAAAACAATAGTAATATGATTGGTTTTTATAAGGTGTTTTTAATTTTACAATTGTCATCAGAGAAGCCACGCTGCTGGACTGTGGCTCAACTTTTGACACTGCTAAAATTTTATCTGAGGTCCAGTTTTGATCGCTATTCAACAAAAGTTTGAACGTGTTGCTGAACATGTCAAACTAGCCATCAAAGACTGAAGATTTTAGCCTATAGGATCAGAGGAATTTTTTAGGATTTGCAAAATTTGTCTTAGATGGCCAAATTGTGGCCCAAATCATACAGTGTGTAAGTAACAAGAATTTGTAACTTGGCTTTATCCAATGTTCAGATTTTGGAAATGTATGCAAATTAGAGAGTATTTAAAGTTGGCATGAAGTTGCGATAGTATTTACTTCCCTATTGTGACGTGTATCAGAGTCAGACAGCTTTTCGATCAAGAAGAAATGTATGGTGGACTTGAATTTGTCAATGAGAAATTGATTTGGATGGTTTTTGTTTGCTATTGGTCGATCTCATGTGAGTGACATTTTGACCCGCCCTTATGCCATAACATTTTTAAAAAATGTATAATACTTGTAATAATTCTTAATGTAATCTTGTAGCTTCATATAGGTGATGTCTGAGGTTGGAAGCGGGCCTGTATGAAGTGTAAATGACGCAACAGATGCGTAATAAACAGATATCGTCCCCCAGGAGCTGTTGAAAACTAATTGAGGTGAATGTGGCATGACCCTCGACTACCCGAACAGTCCTCCAGTCAGATAACACGGGGAATTAGAGCCATTATATCTGGTGTAATCCCCCCCTCTACCCCCGTCATCTCATTCATCATGCCCAGGGTTCCCCGATTAATGAGGTGCAGTCGACTCCTCAGCTGGAGGGGAGGGGGAAACAGCGGCCCGTCCACAGAGCGGAGAAGATAAATGAGCTGCTGCTCATCCCGACACATGCTGAGACCCTCGAGCCGCTGATATGCTCTCATTTTGTCCTGGGTGATGTGACATTGCACCTCATTTAAAACCCCTTTAACTACAGTAGAATGTCGTGCTCATGTCCCGTGGTGGCTTGAGATGTTTGATGTAATGTTTGAATTCATTATTTGCACTGGCTGATGCGTTTATGTTCAGATTTGCATTTATATCATGTCAAAGGTAATACTTAACATTTCTTCTAAGTGATTAACATAATCCTTAAGGGTGCAATAAGTAAGAATTTTGCAGTAAAATATGGCCAGTGTTATATATTTTGTTTACTTGAGTACTTACAATATCCCAAATGTTTCCATTTCAATTTTAACCAAGGCGTCATACCCGCGTTACCCTCGGTTTCCGGTTTTATTTTGTAGAAACCATGGAAACACCAAAGACGCTTTAATATTTACATGTTTTAATAGACAAGGGAACAACTGTTTGGTTACGTTTATAGACAGAAAACGAATTATTGTTATATAGCTCAACACGTTTAGTCTTATTGTTTAAATCGAATTTTCTTGATTTTTTTGCGAGTACCATGCTTTACCATGCCTCAGAGAAAAACACTGTTTTGTCAAGTAGCTAACATAGCATAATCAGATGCAGCTTTATTTTTAGTAAAAGTAATACAGAATTTTCTTCATCATACAATACGTTTTAAAATTAATTCCATGCCATTCATCAACACAAGCCATCCAGCATTTAATATGATATTCTAAAATCGATCTATCTTACTGCAGTGTGTAACAAGTGTCTCAGAGCAGCCACCAAGCGAACGCACAGAGTAACGTCATAACATCAATTTCAACAAACTCTAATGTATCTAATATGATAAACAGAGCTGCGTTACCTCATACTCATGACCGGAAAAGCGGAAGCGGGGCGCCAGCGACTTTGTCATAATAAAAGTTCTGCTGCTTGCGGCGTGTGTTGCGCAATCGCTCCAGCGGCCTCGTTCAGCTCCCACAACACTCGGTCCTGCTCTGCTTCACACTACAGTAGCGTTAATAATCGCATCCATGAACATGATTTCTTCCCGAGTCCTATCCCGATTCTTTTCCACCGGCTGTTGAGGTGAAGATCACATGTCCCTAGATTCCACGCTCGAACTTGGCATCATCAAGCTACGCCTTTGTTTTGAATAGGCCTCTAGCGACCTCTAGCGGACAGAATTTTTACATATTGCACCTTTAATTGTGGATTATATAAGAGAAAATCTCACAAAATCCATCAAGAACATGCCCAGGTCACATTTTACACCAAAATCAAAAGAAATGTAAGTATATAATTTTTTTTTTTTTCTCCCAACATTTTTAATTACCATAAAATATTCAATAAAATAAATATTAGAATCTAATGAGAATTTACAGTTGAAAATAATGAGTGAATAAATATAATATGTGAAAAAATATAAACCCTCAATAAACTCCTAATTCACTGCTTATTAATAGTTAGTAAGGTAGTTAAGTTTAGGTATTGGGTAGGATTAAGAATGTAGAATAAGGTCATGCAGAATAAGGCATTAATATGTGCTTAATAAGTACTAATAAATGGCCAATATTCTATCAATATGCATGCTAATAAGCAACTAGTTAAAAGACCCAAAAATAAAGTGTTACCGATATTATTATGATTTCTTTTTATTTGTTTTTAATTTTGGGGTGAAATATGGCCTGGGTATGTTTGTAAAGTTTGTGTGAGTTGAGTTGTCTCTTTAACAGTTTATAATTGATTTCCGTGCATAATTCATATGCTGTTATGATCAATTTGTCACATTCATGCACATACACATGTGGCATCAGTGTATGAATACATCATAACTCTTTTTTATAGCATGAAAATTTCTGTTTGCATGCAATGAAAAGTCTGCACATAGGAGACAGCGGGCAGATCTTGTGATTGGACCATAATAAAGTGTTTATCACAGGCTGGCTGTGTTGGGCAGCTCAGATCGGCCATCACAGAGCTTTTCTCTTCAGCGTCGCTGCCTTTCTTAACTGATGAAAAGTGGCCAGATTTCGCGCAGCTTTGACTGGAGGGCATGTCACTTAACAAATGAATGGTTCTCTCTTCGAGGACAGTCGAGCTAGTCACAGAGAGCGCGACCACGAGACCCCTGTGCCTCTCGCGGTGGAGGAATGTGCATGTTTTCAGCTGAATGAAGGAAGCGTCTCACGAGTATAAGAATCTATTTTGTGCCTCTGATCTGCTCTGCATTCGCTGATATTAAATTACAGCGTTTTCTTGAAGAAGACACTGAATATGAGCCATTTTTAGCAAATTGCAGTTTAACTTTCTAACCCAAGTCATGCTTGATTATTTGAAAAGAGATCTCCCATGTTTTTTCATTATTTTTTTAGAGGACTGTTGGGAAAGAAACACAAACAGTAGGTCAGAGTTTCACAGTGGTCACTCTACTTTTAGACTGTCTGTGAGAATACAGAAAGAGCATAACTATAACTGACCAGAATGAGTGTGTTAAACTGACAGTGCTAAACACTTTACTTAAGGAATACATAGTTTCAAAATCAGCAAGTAGTTTGTTTGTCTGACTAGTTAATTAGCTGGTCTTAAAGGGGTCATGACATGAGAAATCAAATTTGCCTTGATCTTTTGACACATAAGAGGTCTTTGACCATTAAAACATCCTTCAAATTTCATCGCTTAAAACGTCCTCCTCATTATAATCAAAATATTTTGTAATTAAGCCCCAAAAAGCTCATTTTGATATTGTGACATCACACAGGAAAAATAATTTGCATATGACTGCCTCGAGTGATACATCATCGCACCTGGCATTCAGTCGCTTAACGGCTGACGTACACTGCATGTGAGCTTTGTGTCGTGTCAAAAGCAAATAGAACCCATTATAATCACTGACGCTTTCTACACTGGATACAGTATACAGTATACAGCTTGCTTAGTTGGGGACACTTGACATTTGACTTGACATTTGATATTCAACAGTATTCTTGACATTTATTCAACAGTGCTTTGATCTGCCTGCATTGACACTATTCTTTAAGAGCTTAAAAAAAAAGAAAAAAGAGAAAATTTATGTACCAGTTATCAATGTAAAGCTGCTTTGACACAATCTGCATTGTAAAAAGCGCTATATAAATAAAGGTGACTTCACACTTGAGTCTGTCGACAACAGGACAAATGGAAGGGTGAAAGTGCATTTTGTCCAGTTTAAACTGCTCGTTTGCCTCTCTGTACAGACTTCAGAAGGATCCGAGCGTTGGAAGCAAGTAGATGGTTCGCATCAGAGGATTATATGAGGATTATATCAGGATATCAGAGGATTATATGTTTGTTCGGAGCATTTTGTTTTGTAAACGAGGCACAGTGTAATGGAGAGTTTGCAAAGAAACTTTTGTTGAAAGATGAAGCAGCTGTATTGTATCTGTCAGCAGCTGTATCACAAACCGTAAGTAACTAATTTCATAATGCTTTGTTTGTAAATGACTATTTGATATGAATAATGTTTTCAAAAAACACTTACTTGTGCGATTATGAGTGGGCTTTGATACCATTTCCTTTGCAATGACGTCAGCCAATCATAACACTGGCCATTTACTGACTGCCTTAAAGGAGCCGCACCTTAAAAACGGATGATTTCAGACAAAGGGTTAGAATGTGGGTCGTTTTTCTGCATATATTGCATATATGTGACCCGGGACCACAAAACCAGTCATAAGGTACATTTTTTGAAATTGAGATTGATACATAATCTGAAAGCTGATCAAATAATCTTTCCATTGATGTATGGTTTGTTAGGATAGGACAATATTTGCCTGAGTATTTGAAAATCTGGAATCTGAGGGTGCAAAAAAATCAAAATATTGAGAAAATGGCCTTTAATGTTGTCCAAATTAAGTCCTTAGCAATGCATATCCACTCACAAAAATACATTTTTGATATATTTACGGTAGGAAATTTACAAAATGTCTTCGTGGAACATGATCTTTACTTAAAGGTGCCATCGAACGTTTTTTTACAAGATGTAACATAAGTCTAAGGTGTCCCCTGAATGTGTCTGTGAAGTTTCAGCTCAAAATAGATCCATAGATTTTTTAAAATTCATTTATTTAACTGCCTATTTTGGGGCATAATTAGAAATGTACCAATTCAGGCTGCGGCCCCTTTAATTGCTCGCGCTCTCCGCCCCCTCCCGAGCTCTCGACTCTATCATTGCATAAACAAAGTTCACACAGCTAATATAACCCTCAAAATGGATCTTTACAAAGTGTTCGTCATGCATGCGTCGGATTATGTGAGTATAGTATTTATTTGGATGTTTACATTTGATTCTGAATGAGTGTGAGGTTATATGCTCTGTGGCTAACAGGCTAATGCTACACTGTTGGAGAGATTTATAAAGAATGAAGTTGTGTTTATGAATTATACAGACTACAAGTGTTTAATAATGAAAATAACGACAGTCTTGTCTCCGTGAATACAGTAAGAAACGATGGTAACTTTAACCACATTTAACAGTACATTAGCAACATGCTAACAAAACATTTAGAAAGGCAATTTACAAATATCACTAAAAATATCATGATATCATGGATCATGTCAGTTATTATTGCTCCATCTGCCATTTTTTGCTATTGTTCTTGCTTGCTTACCTAGTCTGATGATTCAGCTGTGCACAGATCCAGACGTTAATACTGGCTGCCCTTGTGTAATGCCTTGAACATGGGCTGGCATATGCAAATATTGGGGTCATACATATTAATGAGCCAGACTGTTACGTAACAGTCGGTGTTATGTTGAGATTCACCTGTTCTTCTGAGGTCTTTTAAACAAATGAGATTTATATAAGAAGGAGGAAACAATGGAGTTTGAGACTCACTGTATGTCATTTCCATGTACTGAACTCTTGTTATATAACTATGCCGAGGTAAATTCAATTTTTAATTCTAGGGCACCTTTAATATCCTAATGATTTGTGGCATAAAAGAAAAATTGATAATTTTGACCCATACCATTGTATTGTTGGCTATTGCTACAAATATACCGTGCGACTTATGACTGGTTTTGTGGTTCAGGGTCACATATTTGTTTTTGTTTTGTTTGCATGCCTGTAACCTTCAATGGTTCAATCCCAGACATATGGAGATCTTAATGTGGCTCCATAAGTAAATTGGTCAATTGTACACATTTTCAGTGGTCAAACAGCAAACATGGTTCACTTTGCACACAGCTGATGCTATTGCATTTAAAGAGGAATATATGAAGCATAAATAATGTTTAAACTATAAACAAATTTGTTTCCATCAAAAGAATTGCATAAAACATAACTCTCTAGGTTGTTGTTAGGATACAAGGTGGTTAAAATCAAGTGAAGATCAAAAGTCTGATCACATATCCAATCCTCCACCTGGAGGGCCGCTGTCCTGCAGAGTTTAGCTCCAGCCCCAATTAAACACACCTGAACCAGCTAATCAAGGTCTAATTAGGCATACTAGAAACTTCAATGCAGGTGTGTTGAGGCAAGTTGGAGTTAAACTCTGCAGGACAGTGGTACTGTAAAGAGTTTGTCAGATAAGAAGATCGTTTATCTTTAATTGTAATAAAGCAGGAAGAGTAATAATAGTGATGCTGCCACCTCTCCAAATTAATAACTTTATTAAATACTGACAGACATTAACATATAGACCTATCCATCGGTTAAACTATCTATATATCTTATTTTGCTTTTGGTGTTTGTTTTTATAATGAATTTCCTTGTTTATGTCTTGGAAGGCTGTCTGGGTGTTGAATGGACGTCTCTGAGGGCTCATTGATGTGTGTAAATCTGAGCCAAGTCAGTCTTTGGAAGTGTCACTTCCTCCAGCACAGCACTGCTCAGTCTGTGGAATATTAATCACCCTCAATAAGCTGCTCAGTGTCTGTGAACATCAGCGACGGATACGCAGGTGCATTTAGACCTCAGACAGACTGTGATCCCGCTTGCTTCAGGGGCTTTTGCACTCATACAGGAGAGCGTTAAGAGAAAGTTTAAAGGTTTTTCTAAAAGTTAAAGTAAATCTCGTTTCTCAGTTTTGTTCCAGTTAGTTTGTTTGCAAGTTTCATTGGCTGCCGTAAGTGTTATTACTAAATATTGCCGTGTGGATCTCATGCTGTTTGACTCCAGTTGGCTGTGATTTGATTGTTGGACAGCAGGAGCGTTAAAGCCAGAAGACTTTCCAGATTTGTGCTTTTCACTTCAATATTTACCCATGAGTGGTGCATTATGCTTTTCCCATCTGAAGACGGGATGAACAACATTTGGCTCTTGCCTTCTCGCTGTCTGTAAGGATGTTCCTTTAAAGCTCAGTTTTATATGTGGAGCAATAAATTATATTTTGACTATGGATAATGAAACAAACACTGATCAAGAAATTTGTGGGGATTTGAGCACACCAGACAGTTTTTCATATGTATGGGCAGACCTGATGAATATCTTGGTAAGTTCGTGAATTTTTTTTTATTAGCTTTTTAGTGTTTTCCAGAAAGGTTTTATTTTTATTATTATTATTATTATTATACCTTTATTTTATATAGCGCCTTTAAAAGTGGCTTTCTCAAAGTGCTTAATAAACATATATTAATTATTTTAATATATAATGATAATTAATATATTTAGTATAGAATTTAATAATATAGAATTTATATAATGTTTAATATTAATTAGTATTTAATTAATATTATCAATATTAATAAAACATTATTTATTTTAATAATTAATATATTTAATATATTTTTAATAATATTTATTTTATATGTATACAATGTTTGTTTATTGGTATTTAATTCATTATTAATAAAACATTATTTATTGTAATATAAAATAATAATTAATATATGTAATACATAATTGAATAAAATTTATTTAATATTTATATAATGTTTAATATTTATTGGTATTTAATTAATATTATTATGTGGATGTTTACTGTCTATCTATGTCTAACTTAGTCTTTCGCATGCATCCTGTCTTTGTTATTATTAATAATGAAGTGTATAGTATCAATTATTTAATATAATAATAATAATAATAATAACAATATTTATATAATGTTTAATATTTATTCATACTTAATTCTTATTAGTATTATGTGGCTGTTAGTCTGTCTAAATGTCTAAAAGATGTCCTCTTTAGCATGCATCCTATGTCTTAAGAATTTTTTAAGTAGTGAAAGTACTGCATATGGATTTACTTTACACTGAATGTCATATTTGATGTTGTTTTTTATTTATTTATTTTTGTATATTATGCTTGGGGAGGTGTTCTTGATATTTTATGTCAACTTGAATAATAAAAATGCATGGTAGTCTTCTAAATGTCATTGTTTTAATGTCAAGTGTGTTTTGTCTGTGCCGGGGGTCGTTTCAACAGCATTTCACACTGAGTTCGACTGAGAGTTTTTGTATTAAAAGTACATGTAATTATTTAATGCTGTTTGTTTTGGTTTTTTTTTTGTTTTTTACATCATTTAATCTAGTAAACTTAGTCATTCTTCTACTCTCTATCATAATGGTCTCTGCATCCTAAAACTTTCCCATCACTGCTAAAGATTATTCCGTGTTATGCTTATATGGGTGACATAGTTGAGTAAAACTTCAGTGTGCTAAAAATATTTGAGGGAAGTTTTTAGGAGATGAGCTTGCAGATCTTGAGATGATGCTTTGCCCTCAGGGTCTCTGTGTTTACAAGAGAGGTCACATCTTGGTGTGTCATACAATACCAGGAAGACATGCTGAGAGAAAGTTGATTTCTTCTTACCATGAATATTGAGTTTAGGCTTCTCCTTTCATGGAGCTGTTGATCTCAGAGGAGGCTGACCAGGGGTATTTCTGGCTCTCTTTAACACTAGGATGGAGGCCAGCAGGATATTGACTGTAATCAAACATAAAGTGTCTTGCTCAAGAGTATGGCGGTAATAGTTAATAAGGAGTCCTTTGCATGATTTGAACCTACAACTTTTCATTAACCAATACACCATAACCACCTCCATAGCGGTGATTTAAGGATGTTTTCACACTTGTAGTTTGGTTCTCTTGGTCTGGACCGAAACAAGAAAATAATACATTTAGTCCTGGTTCGCTTAGCATTCACACTGTCATTTTTAAAGGGATAGTTCACCCAAAAATAAAAATTAGCCCATGATTTACTCACCCTCAAGCCATCCTAGGCGTATATGACTTTCTTCTTTCTGATGAACACAATCTGAGATATATTTAAAAATATCCTGGCTCTACCAAGCCTTATAATGGTAGTGAACGGGGGGGATGTTTTGAAGCCCAAAAAATGCATCCATCCATCCATCATATATATAATCCACATGGCTTAAGGGGGTTAATAAAGGCCTTCTGAAGTGAAGCAATGGGTTTTTGTAAGAAAAAATATTTAAATATTTAAAACTTTATTAAGTATAATAACTAGCTTTCGGCAGACGGCCGTACACACCGATTTTCGGAGGAAGAGTAAGCTCTGACCCGACGCATGGCGCAGTGACGAACGCAGAAATGCCAAGGATAGAGCAAAACAAAACATCAGTCACGAATTTTAAGGAGAAATGTCAGAGGATTTTGATATCAGAGAAGAGGAGCTTGAGTTTGTTGCACAGCCCTATTTGTTTGAACCACAAGAAACTTAGGATACTCCTACATCCTGCGTCATACATCGCGTCAGAAGTTACTCTTGTGGCGCGAGTCGATTTGCGCAGTATGCATACAGTCATCTGGCACAAGCTAGTTATACTTAAATACATATGGATATTTTTCTCACAAAAACCCATCGCTTCGCTTCAGAAGGCCTTTATTAACCCCCTGGAGCCGTGTGGATTATATTTATGATGGATGGATGCATTTTTTGGGGCCTTCAAAACAGGCCCCCCATTCACTACCATTATAAATCTTTGGAGAGCAAGTATGTTTTTGAATATATATTCGATTGTGTTCGTCTGAAAGTAGATAGTCATATACATCTAGAGTGGCTTGAGGGTGAGTAAATCATGGGATAATTTTCATTTTTGGGTGAACTAATCCTTTAAGATACAAAAAAAAAAAAAAAAAAAAAAGCTTTTTTGACGTATATTTTGCGGCGATCTTACCGAACATTCAAAAATGCTGTGTGTGGATATCCATCACAGTTTTGCGATGATTATAAAAGCATTTTTTTCCTCACTGCTGTTTTCAAACTGCAAAATAATAAGAGCATTGTTTGTGTGTTGTAGGATGGCTCTCTGGGTAACATTGAGGATCTGGCCCAAGAGTATTCAGAGTATTACAGCACGTCTTACAGCGAAGTGTGCGACAGAATGGAGGAGTTACGCAAACGCAGAGTGGCTCAAGAAGCAGAGACGGTAAAACACTCACATGAACTTCTATTGAAGGGCATATTGTACACTTTATTTTTTTTTTATTTATTTTTTTTTCAATAAAGCCCACCTACACTACTGCTCAAAGTTTGGAGTTGAGATTTTTTTTTTTTTATGTTTTTGAAAGAAGTCTCAAATGCTCACCAAGGCTGCATTTATTTGAACAAAAATACAGTAATATTGTGAAATATTATTACAATTTAAAATAACTGCTTTCTATGTGAAAATATTTTAAAATGACGTTTTTATTTCTGTGATGCAGAGCTGAATTTTCAGCATCATTACTTCAGTTTTCCGTGAAACATGGTCCTTCAGAAATCTTCTATATTCCTTCAGAAATTATATATTTTATATCCTAATCATTCATGTGCTGATTTGCAGCTTGTTTCCGGCACTAAATAAAAAAAATAAAAAAGGTAATTGCGACTTTTTATCTCACAATTCTTTTTTCTAGCAATTGCAAGTTTGCATCTCACAATTCAGACTTTATTTCTCAGAATTGCAAGATATAAACAATTGCACGTTATAAAGTTAGAATTGCATGATATAAACTCTTATAAAGCCAGAATTGTGAGATGGATAACTTGGAATTCTGACTTTTTTCTCAGAATTGTCTTTGTATCTTGCAATTCTGACATTATAACTTGCAATTGCAAGTCAGAATTGTGAGATAAGGGGCCCTATTTTAAAGATCTAAGCGGATGGTCTAAAGCGCATGGTGCAGGTGCACTTAGGGCATAATCGAATCCACTTTGGGTAGTTTAACGACGGAAAAAAATGTCGGCACGCCTGGCGCATGGTCTAAAAGGGTTGTCCCTATTCTCTTAATGAGTAATGGGTGTGTTTTGGGTGTAACATGCAATAAACCAACGTTTACGCTCGCACTATGGTGGATTCCCTAATTTGCAAGCGGTAAAAATGAACACTTCTCTATTGAGAAAACGGATTTAACCTTGCGCACGAGCAGACCATTTATGGGAAAAGCTGGATTCCACCAAAGCATTTTTATCTTTATTCAAGCAATAATAATCTTTTACATTGTAATCCTTTTATTTTTAATATTTGGCATGTTTGTGTGCTGCTGTGCGTCCTTGTTGTGCACCCGCATATAGGCGCATATTACTAACACGCTCTTTAAATAATAAATAGTGCGCCATTGACTTTAGACCACGTTTCAGTTGGTCAATGGCTCAGTCTATTTCAGTTGTCTCAAAATAGTAACACGCCAACAATGCGCCTGAACACACCTGGTTTTCAGACCAGCACTCCCATGGGTGCACAAATGGGTGCAAATGCATTTGCTATTTAAACAATGTGGCGCAGGATGTGAAAATGATAACTGCGTTGGGCTGAAAGTAGCAAAAAACACTTACGTCGCGACTGGCGCCGCAGTGTCCCAGGTGTATACTAGGGCCCATAAACTCGCAATTCTGAGAAAAAAACATGTCTTTTTCCTTTACAATTGCACATTATAGCACGCAATTTCAAATTTATATCACACAATTCTGACTTTATATCACGCGATTCTGACTTTATAACTCGCAATTGTGAGTTTATATCTCGCAATTGTGAGTTTATATCTCGCAATTTTGAGGAAAAAAGTAATTGTGAGCTAATTACCTTTTTTATTTTTTATTTCATGGCGGAAACAAACTTCATACTTGTGCTGCTTCATATTTTTATGGAAACTGTGACTTCTTTCAGGATTCTTTGATAAATAGAAAGTTGAAAAGAAGAGCATTTATTTGAAATAGAAATATTTTTTAACTTTAACTAAATGTCTTTACTGTCACTTTTGATCAATTGTGCATCCTTGTTGAATAAAAATATTATTAAAATATTTTTAAATATTTTTTAATATAAAAAAAAACTAACTAAAAACATCTTACTGACTCTAAACTTTTGAACAGTAGTGTAGCATTTTAAAAGAACAAGAAAATCCAGATTTGTCCTGTGCAAAAAATAAAATATTGCTTCACAATGAAAATGATGGTGAGATGTGTCATTTGGTTGGGCTAGATAACGGTTATCAGAGAATGAAGGAATGAACAGTTTGTCATTGAGTGTTTTGTTGAACTTGCTGTATGACTTTGTTTCTCAGGCAAAGGCTGAATCAACAACATCCCTTCAGCTGCGGTTGGAAATCCAGGTGGGTAGATTAATCACAGAATGACCCGTCCAGGAACTTGTGCTTTCATGGGAAAGGCACTATAGTGTCATCTGTACTCTTTGTTCAAACATTTATACGCTATTTCCGTCTGTATTTGCTGTTAAGAGCCTAAAATGTCTTGATTTTTCCTCCCAGGAGTCATTGGGGCTGTCTAGTGCTGTGTCCACACCCGAGTTAGAGAGAAGGTACATGCCATCTTGTTGCTTTTTAGTGTTTCTCATCCAGTCTTTCCAAACTGTGCTTGTTTCAAGAACATGATTAAGGGACTTTCTAGTTGCAAATGTTTAAGATTCCATAACGACAAATGAGATATTTTGAGTTCCTGGACGTACTTAAATAAGACCCCGCAGCCCTGAGAGTTACTCAACAATGAAACACATCCGGCCATCAGGACATTGGAGATGATGCATTTATTTCCTGTTGACCCCTTTTTTCCTCATTTCTCTTTTTCCTTCCTTTCATTGTCCACTGGATGAGATATGATCTGAATCACCGCCATCAGCAATGTTAATACACGTACTGCACAAGTCAATTTAGTTATTTTTGTTTCATTATTCACAAAATGAACTACATTAGTAAAACAAAACTTTTGGCTCTAAACTCTGATTGGATGAGCCACGGTCAAAATTATTGTGAAATAAACTGATAAGCTACACAAGACCTCCTCCAAACTTCCCCAAATGGTAAAATCACAGTGAAATGTCTCTCAGGGTTTACTGCATTTATAAATAGCACCTATATTCAAAAAATATAATCCATAGTATTTAGTAAAAAAAAATTTCACCAAGTAGGCCTAATATTTTCAATAGCTTAAAGGAACACTCCACTTTTTTTGAAAATAGGCTCATTTTCCAACTCTCCTAGAGTTAAACAGTTGAGTTTTACCGTTTTCGAATCCATTCAGCCGATCTCGGGGTCTGGCGGTACCACTTTTAGCATAGCTTAGCATAGTTCATTGAATCTGATTAGACCGTTAGCATCTCGTTAAAAAATGACCAAAGAGTTTCAATATTATTTTT
The DNA here is from genome assembly GCF_018812025.1 of Megalobrama amblycephala. NCBI lineage: Eukaryota > Metazoa > Chordata > Actinopteri > Cypriniformes > Xenocyprididae > Megalobrama > Megalobrama amblycephala. Next base: position 6,138,043 of record NC_063048.1, on the reverse strand, counting down.
TAAAACTTGACTCTTCTGTAGTTACATCGTGTACTAAGACCGACGGAAAATGAAAAGTTGCGACTTTCTAGGCTGATATGGCTAGGAACTATACTCTGATTCACAGCCGCTGCGTAATATCATTGCGCCTGCTGCACCCATGGTACGGCAGCAAAGTTCCTTGATTATTACGCCGGAATGAGAGTATAGTTCCTAGCCAGTTCCTCGGCCTAGAAAATTGCAACTTTTCATTTTCCATCGGTCTTAGTACACGATGTAACTACAGAAGAGTCAAGTTTTAAATAGGAAAAATATCGAAACTTCTTTGGTCATTTTTTAACGAGATGTTAACGGTCTAATCAGATTCAATGAACTATGCTAAGCTATGCTAAAAGTGGTACCGCCAGACCCGGAGATCAGGTGAATGGATTCGAAAACGGTAAAACTCAACTGTTTAACTCTAGGAGAGTTGGAAAATGAGCCTATTTTCAAAAAAAGTGGAGTGTTTCTTTAAAGGGGCTATATGTAGAATTCAGAAACTCTTGTTATTAGCGACACCGGTGGCCAGTATTAGCGATGAACTGAATCCATTTTAACATTAGCCAAACATTGCACATTAGCCGTACTTATGCAAAGTTTGGAGTCAGTAGTTTTTTGGATTTTCTTTTTTGTTGTTGTTTTTATTTGGCAAAGATGCATTAAATTGATCAAAAGTGACAGAAAGACATTTATAATGCTACAAAAGATTTGAAATCGCATCACAGTTTCCACAAATATATGAAGCAGCACAACTGTTTTTAACATTGATAATTAATAAGAAATGTTTCTTGAGCAGCAAATCAACATATTAGAATGATTTCTGAAGGATCATTTGACACTGAAGACTGGAGTAAAGATGCTGAAAATTCAGCTTTGAATTACAGGAATAAATTACATTTTAAAAAATATATTCAAATAGAAGACATTTTTCTTAAATTGTAATAATATTTCACAATATTACTTTTTTACTGTATTTTTGATCAAATAAATGCAGTCTTGTTGAGCATAAGAGACTTCCGTCAAAGACATTTACAAATCTTACTGACCCCAAACTTTTGAACCCTACTGTAAACTCATATTATACTATCTGTTTTATAATAGGCAGTGTAAATGATTTCTGTAATACTGTGCTGTAAATACCTGATACTTTACCTAATGAACTGCGTTACTTGGTGAAATAATTATTTGTAATATCAATGTAATATCAACAATAATCAATTACTATAAATTGTTGCCATGAATATGCAGGGTTAAGACACATTTGTTTGCAGATTTGAATGTATCCTTCTAGGGGTGGGCGATTATACCGATAGACACAATTAACTGGTAGAAATTTTAGACTATCGTCTCTCTCGCAGTTACACTCACGTGACGTTGCTGTGCTGCGCGGTCACAAAAGCTTGTCATCTGAAACTCAAACACAATAAGCAGTGAAAAAGAACTCAGAGAGACAGTTTCTGAGAGACGCGCGCACATAAAGCCGCTGCTCATAGAGCGTGTGAGTACTGAACTGAGTTCTTTTTGTCACCTTATTGGGCTTGAACGGTCAAATACACTTGTCAAAATGCCCATCTTTGCGAGTATCCACGAAAACACACTCATTTATGTATTAAGAACGTAAAGAGAGTTGAGAAAGAAAGCACATGTTTTAGGATATTAGATCCATGCATTCGTCTTAAAGTGACAGCAGCCTAATAAACATGCAGCCGTCTGCGCCATTAATGTCAATCAACAATCTCATTGCTCTTGACTGAATCACTTTTATAACTTTAATAAGAATAAGTGTATGTTTAATTTACACAGTAAAGATGATGCAATTATTTTTGTACATTTGATTACTTTATAAAATTTATATAACTTGAGGTTTTTAGGTAGGTCTGTTTTATTTGTGTCTTTCTGTTGTAGTTTGTTGTCCTATTGCTTGTAATTAGTTTCTTTGCTCTTATTGTATCACTGACTGTTTACTTGTCTTCAGTGAGCTTGAACCTTTTTAACTCTTTTGAATTTTTTTATACATGTTAGGCTAGTATTCGTTTTTTGTAGTATTGAAATTGGTGATGAGATTTATGAAATATATACAATGGTATCAAAATACTGATGATATAACCTGTTATCGTGAAATTAAATGACTCATATTGTGATACAAGATTTTGGTCTTATCGCCCACCCCTATATCTGTCCTCGCACGTTTACAGTGCTTCCGAGAACTCAGGTACGTGCTAAAATCAGCAGCACGCGTCAGCTGAGAGAAAGTCAAATAAAGAGAGAGGGACAGGAATGTACGAGCCATGTGAGTGCTCTGTCCCTCTAAAACCCCTCCGGTGCGTGAAAAAGCCTCCATTGTTGCTGTGAGGTGTGGTGTGCCGGCCGACAGCAGCATGTGTCTTTATTCGCTCTGACAGACGGCTGAGTCTAATTCACTGCCCCACAGGCAGCATGGACACCAGTTAGGACAGACAGATTACTACAAATGAATGGATAGGTGTTGAAAATGAAGAAAATAATGTGGGAGAGCAGGTGAGATGAGACACAGTGTGATGACGTTTTGATGGAGACATATTTGCTGGAGTTCATGCTTGTTTGTACTTTTGCTTACAGGCAATCAGTGAACAAGTCCAGCTCAGAAGACGGATCTGGTTAGTACCACATTTTGTGTTTGTTTGTTTGTTTAGTAAAATCAGGGTTCCCACAGACAGGAAAAACCTGGGAGTATCAGGGAATTTTAAAACGGAAAAGACAAGAGTGAAACTACATTTTTGCTCTGCTCTAGAATGTTTAATTGGCTAAACAGTGTCCTTTTGTAAATGCCTTTTGTTAATCTTTTAAAATTCATGCAGATTCATTGGTCAAAAGGTGTGGGAACCCTGTGATGTGCACTGTCAGTCAAATGTTTGGACACGCCTACTCATTCTTTATTATGACTATTTCCTACATCTCGATCAATTTCATGAGGTGCATCCTGGGATGATTTTAAAAAGTTCACATTTTTCCTTGGCTATCCTAATCTAACTTTATTATTATTATTATTATTATTATTATTATTATTATTATTATTATTATTATATTACTCTACTGTTCAAATGTTTGTGGACTGTAAGACTGCTTTTAATTGATGAGAAATACCAGTTAAAAAAAAAAAAACAGTAATATTGTGAAATGTTATTACAATTTCAAATAACTGTTTTCTATTTGAATATATATGAAAATGCAACTAATTCTTGTGATGTAAAGCTGAATTTTCAGCATCATTACTCTTCAGTGTCACATGATCCTTCAGAGATCATTCTAATGTGCTGATTTGCTGTTCAAGAAACATTTCTGATTATTATCAATGTTGAAAACAGTAGTCCTGCTTAATAATTCTGTGGAAACTGTGATGCATTTTCTTCAGGATTCTTTGATGAATATAAAGTTCAAAAGAACAGCATTTATAGGCACAACTAATATTTGTCTACAGATCTAATTTCAAGCATTTTTAAGATCATAGGGGGAAAAAACAAAGTTGTATCCATTGACTTTAAACCTTTGTTTGTAACAGCAGGAAGATGGGACAGAAAGAAAAACAAATCATTCTGGCAGAACTTCCGCAAGACACAGAAAGGAAGCGTTCGAGCGCTACCGAAAGGTTCTTCACCCATTTCTAACCACAATTCCATTAAATCTTCAGATCTATATATCTAGAACATTAGATCTAGATTAGTGCTGTCAGTCAATCAAAAAAATTAACTAATTAATCGCACATTTTTCCTTTAATTAATCGCGATTAAAAACTTTAATATTTTCATATCGTAATAATTTCACAGTTACTCTCCAAATTAATGTAAAAACAACATGTATTTTAAATATTTGTTTAATGGCATCTTTTTATGATACTAATAATAATACTGATACTAATACTGGTACTGATGTCAATTTATTTTAAACATTAATTATAGACATTCAACATTAGAGTATAACTAAAAGCTATCAATTTTAGCATTTATTAGGATTTAAAATCAATAACATCTTTTAATTTAAGTGAACATTAAACAATCCTCACATAAACCCATTATAATAAATGTCATATTTACCTGTGGCCTTCCTACCTGTCTAACAGGTTGGAAAAATACAGAAATTGAATAAAGTTATCAAGCACTTTACAGTTTTAAATTATAAATTAAATATAGATTGATCCTTATTAAAGCTACAATTTTCTCTGTTACGTTTGTTCTCTGATTAACATTAATAACGGACATCACAGCAACTGGTTTATTAGGCTGCTGTCACTTTTAAGAGCTGCATGACGCGAATCTAATGCGCATCTCATTTTCTCACAACTCTTTAAGTTCATATATTATTAAACTCATTTAAGACTGCTGTTATGAGGATACTCGACAAAATGGGTATTTTGGTATAATTCTGTGTTACTGTTTGTTCAAGCGCGAAAGAGAACTTGGCGTGCGTTTTTCTGTGCGCATCACACAGACATGACATTCACAGACAGCGCGTTCTCGTTTGTCTCGTGGCGCTTGAATGGTTTAAAAGCATTTGCGTGAATAAGAGCGAGATCGTATAATGTAACGCTAGCCAAATTATGATGGAAAAAAACTTAAATATACTTATATAATATTTTTAACACGATTACACTGAAAAAAATAATCGCATGCATTAACGCGCTAATTTTGACAGCACTAATCTAGATATAACATTGTTTAAAATTATATGCATGACCTTTGACCTCTGGTCTACAGGGGAAGATCCTGGCTTCGTGGCCAGTGAGATCACGATGAGCGATGAAGAACGCATCCAGCTGATGATGATGGTGAAGGAGAAGATGATTACGGTGGAGGAAGCCTTGGCTCGGGTAGGAAACGCTTCACAACCCGTTTTGCTTCCTTAATGTGATGCATTTACAAGATTACAGGATGCTCAGTAAAATCAGTGTGGGATGGGACTTGATGTTACTCCCCCAAACATTTGCTAACATGCATTTTACTGTCCCTCAGCTGAAGGAATACGAAACGCAGAACAGGCAGTCCAACAGCGTGGAAACGAGCAGTTGGACCGACACACCCAGTCCCTCCATGACCGAATCCTCCTTCTGTAATGTAAGTTTCCCAGTCACCTTCTGCGTTTGCTAATGAGAAGCTCTCGCATGCGAGATCCCAAAGCCACCCGCGCTCCCTCCATAGGCACATACGACCTGTGAAGTGGAAGGAGTAAATATCCATTAGCCGTGTGCCACATCCTTATTTGTTGTGATGAACTTGTTTATTGGCGGATCTTCTGTCTATAGACACTCACAGCAGGGTTTTCACCAGCTATCTGTGGGATTTGTCACCCCTCCATCCCCCCATCATGTCGTAGATGTGAACCACAGCCCCTCTGGGCCTCCAGGCAGGGTCCCATTCATCCACTCAATGCTGTAACCCCCCATTGTGCATTTTTGGCCGGTTGAATGCAGAGCTGCTCTCCCTTCAGCGGCCTGCAGCTCTTTTGTACTGGGATTGTGTGATTAAGGCACTTGGATGCAGGAGCCATTCCACCAATTCCACTGGATAGAGCCGCTGTTTACCATTGGGTGCGTTCTGTAAAAATGAATTTTAGTTGTTGTGTTTGCTAAGACGAGCATTATTGCTTTTAAGGTTATATAAACATACCTCTAAAACCAAAGGGTCACACTACACTTTTCAATCAACTATATTCAAACACGTGCGAACGCAGGAGACCGGAAATGCAAGCCTATGCGAAGAAGTTTTGGATTTTGCTGCGTTCCAAAGTGTTGGGGAAAGTTACTTTTAAAAGTAATGCATTACAGTATTGTGTTATTCCCTAAAAAAGTGCATTAATTGCATTACTTAGTTACTTTTTATGAAAAGCAATGCGTAACATTACTTTTGCGTTACTTTTTCTCATCTGGGCTGGACTTGCTTGTTTTCTTTTTGTTTTGTTCTGTTTTTTGATCTATTTTTGGCAAATGTTAAGGCCCTTTCACACCAAAAGTGAAATTAACAAGCCTCAGACTGAAGGAAATGCATATTTACACCTGTACAGGGCGCAGCTCAAACAAACCTTTCAGCTGTGCTGCCATTCGGGAATAAAGAAGAATAGGATACAGGAGGAGGAAGTGGTCCCACTTTATATTAGGTGGCCTTAACTACCATGTACTTACATCAAACAATAAGTATAATGTACTTATTGTGTTCATATTGTATTGCAAAACACTTTTGCTGCTATTGAGGTGGGATACGGGTAAAGATAGGGACAGGTTTGGTGGTATGGGTTGGTTTAAGTGTGGGTTAAGGTGTAAGGGATGGGTCAACCGTGTAATTATAAATGTAATTACTGAAACTAATTACAGATGTAATTGCATGCAGGTATTTTTAAAATACAAGTTCAATGTAAAAACATGTATGTACACAATAGGTGCATTGTGTCAAATGATTAATTTAAATGTAAGTACTTAGTAGTTAATGCCACCCTATTACAAAGTGGGACCGAGGAAGTTCAACACTCTTATTTCTAAATCTAATCTAAAGCTTTATTAGTATGATTGAATTGGATCATTGAAGGTCAGCAGCAAAAACACTGGTTAATAAAGTGAGATTAAATATATAAAGTAAATTTGTGTAATTTAATATAGTTAATTATTACATGTTTGCGTAAAATTCCACATTGCATTTCACTGTTTTTCAGTGTTTTCGTGCCTGCTCATATTTAGTCTAGAACTACAATAACCATCATGTTCACACAGCGCACACAACACCTCTGCACTTTATTTCTCTCAACATGGGGACACGAGAGCTGTCAGTCAATACATGTGAACAAGTAACTTGCGTTACTTATTTGAAAAAGTAAATTAGATATTTTGTTGAAAATTTAAAAAGTAATGTTACTTTACTAGGTACTTGAAAAAGTAATCTGATTACATAACTCAAGTCACTTGTAACGTGTTACCCCCAAAACTGGTGAACTCAGACCTGCGAAGTCATATCACATGACCAACAGAAGATCGATATGTGACCCTGGACCACAAAATTATTTTGTAAATTTCCTACCGCAAATATATCAAAAAATGTATTTTTGTCAGTGGATATGCGTTGCTAAGGACTTTATTTGGACAACTTTATAGGTGATTTTTTTTTTTTTTTTTTTTGCATGTTGTCCTATCCTAACAAACCATACAAAAATACAAGTTTATTTATTCAGCTTGGCTGGATTTGTGGTCCAGGGGTCACATATGTCACGGCATAACCTCTTAACTGAATTAAAAGAATGCAAACTTTTTGCAGTAAAATGGAGAAGATTGTATATTTTTACATTTTGTTATATGTTGAACTTATGTTTTTAAAAAGACTGTGGCATCATATCACGTTTGTTGCAGTGTCCGTAGAAATTTTGTGTGTTCAAAGTCTAGTGTGACCCATGCAGCTTGAGTATTAAAGTTCAGCATGTGCGTCATCCTGCAGTGTTTGTGCTCCACTTCCTGTCTTGTTGAGGAAAGTAATGGTAATATCATGTTCATGTTAAAACTATGATATTCTTTAAACTACACTACTGTTCAAAAGTTTGGGGTTGGTAAGATTTTTAAATGTTTTTGAAAGACGTCTCTTCTGCTCAGCAAGGTTGTATTCATTTGATCAAAAATACAGTAAAAACAATAATATTGTAAAATATTATTGCAATTTAAAATGTTTTCTATTTGAAAATGTTTAAATATGATTTAATCCTGTGATGCAAAGTTGAATTTTCAGCATCATTACTCCAGTCTTCAGTGTCACATGATCCTTCAGAAATCATTCTAATATGCTGATTTGCTGCTCGAGAAACATTTATAATTATTATTATCAATGTTGAAAACAGTTGTGCTGCTTCATATTTTTGTGGAAGCTGTGACACATTTTTTAGGATTATTTGATAAAGAGAAAGTTCAAAAGAACAGCATTTATTTGAAATCTTTTGTAACATTAAACATCTTTACTGTCACTTTTGGTCAATTTAATGCATCTTAACTGAATACAATTATTAATTTGGCAAAGTATATATATCAAAGTAAATAAGAAAAATAAGTCAAATACCATAGTGTTGCTGTTTATCATTATTGTACCATGGTACCTCCTCCATAATGCTTTTATGTGAGGCATTCAACATTCGCAGTGCTGACCAGTTGTTATAGTGTCTGCGTTTTCATCGATGACAATAGAATTTTACAGATGCCAATTACATAACATCCCACCCGCTGAAATAGTTTGTTTGAAATGTTCAGTTCTCGGACTTGCACACAAGAGCCGTTTATAACTGACATTAGCAGATGCTCAGACCCTTGATAGTCTCACGCTGACTGTATTTGACATTTCATCAGGTTTATTTCTGGCCTGTGATCTTCATGTGGTTCTCAGCTGTGGAAAGAGCCACACAGTGCTCGCATTTATGAACCATAAATGATGGGTAATTATAGTTGAGATGTGGCTGTCTCTTCTGCGCGTGGTTTCTGAGCCTAACCTGTGTGCCACTAAAACAGATGCTTCTGAGAAATACTTCTCTACCTGATAGAAAATAAGCTAGAAAAGAGTCTTGCACCCTCAAGTCTGTGATAATCTAGTCTTCAGATCTAACTTTGTGTGTGTGGGATATTTTTCACCTGTTTTATGGTCCATCAGGTGAAAACGCTCTTATCAATGATCTCTTAGTAAAGTAGCAGCACACCTCTCCCTAATAAACCCATATGATTTGAGGAATCATTCATGTCTGCAGGACAAGTTACATGTTGAAGTTAATGAGCCTGAAATGTTTACAGGTTGTTCACATTTGTTTTTTTAGTTTGCATATGGGGGATTTTTGGTTTACTATATGCTGAAAGTTTGTGGTCAATAATGAGTCAAAATACTTTCCATTACATGTGCATGGACCATTTACCTTGCATATGATAAACCATTTTTTTTTCTTTTCTTTTCTTTTCTTTTTTCTTTTGTTATTTGAATGAATTGTTATTTGTATTCATATTTTATGTTGTGTTTGGTTTTATTTTAATATTATTTGATATATTTTTGATATATATATTTATAATAATTAGATTTATTTTAATTCATTTGATATTTTATTTTATTTTATTTATTTATTATATTATTTGATTGGATATTTTGCTGTTTTATTTTGTTATTTTCTATGTATTTTGTTTTGTTATTGTTATTTATTTTGTTTTACATTGTTTGTTGTTATTTGTGTGTACAGTCGAGAGAACAGTCGGAGGATGAGCTGGAAGAGTCCGTCACCTTTCGCCGACTTCATAAACTCGTTAATTCAACTCGACGTGTGAGAAAGAAGCTTATCAGAATTGATGAGGCCAAAAAACACGGATCAAAAGGTGAGAGATGAATGCATTTCATAAACTTACACAATCACACATATTCATGTCTCAAATCACGCCTGAAATTTACATAGCTGTGCAGATGTGTGCAGAACATCTAGAATCAGAAACTTTTTTTACAGTAATAGCAAAATGTGGGGTGAATTTGGGGTGAGTTCGATTAAAACAAACTCTAGTGCGATTGCTCTGTTAATGTGGTTCATTTGAATAAGTGTGAGCACTGCTATCCCAACCCTGGTGCACACCAAATGAACTCTGGGGCAGTTTGACTGAAATATGAACACAACACAGACCAAAGACATATAAACCAGGGGTTTTCAAAGTGCACACCTCCAAAGCACCTGGTTTTCAAAGCACACCTCCAAAGGGGGCACCAGATCATGTCAGGGGAAGCGCAAAGAGTGGTAATAAAAAATACAATTAATGAATGATTAAAGGGGTCCTTGGTTATGATATCACTTTTTCATCTTTAGTTAGAGTGTAATGTTGCTGTTTGAACATAAACAACATCTGCAAAGTTATTACGCTCAAAGTTCAATGCAAAGGGACATCATTTCTTTTACAGAAATCGCTTTTTAAGGACTACAACAAACCGCTGGTAGGGACTACAACAAGCTTTTTCCTGGGTTAGTGACATCACTAACCCTAAAATTTACATAAACCTTGCCCCCAGGAAAATGCTACATAGGGGGCGGGGCCATGTTGGGCTGCTTTAGTGAAGAGGAAGAGTTGTTGTAGTAGAGTGTTGTTGTCATGCCGTCATTTTACGCCGGACTGCTTCACAAACTAGGGTCAATTCAACGCTGGATTTGCACAAAAGATTAACATGACGGCACACACTAGTCGATGAGTTGAATCAACTCCACAGCAACTACATAAATTTATCCACTAACCATTCAGAAATGTCCAGATGCATCCTAAAAGTTGTAACTTCTTCCCGAGTCTCTCCATCATTATCGACTCCAGTTTGAACAATGTAAGGCTGAACACCGTTACTGACAATCGTCCCCTTTAATAATTTCAATCAACACACTGGTAGCAGAAACAATACTTTTAAAGATGAGATCATTTTAAACAATAAACTCCTGGAAAGTTTTCAGTCCAAGGAATCCAGTAAGTGAATACAGAGAGAATAGTGTATTTGGCTTCAAAGCACAATCTCTCTCCCATTATGTGATTGTTTTGGAGCAGCCCAAGCTGTTTCTCATGAAATACCAACTGAACAGAGGCTCAAAACACCCAACCACTGCATGAGCATAATGATATGCAAACTTCATCTCTTGGTTGTATAAAGCAAACCAGTGTCTTGCTAGTAAAGTTTTGATGGACACACCCTCAGTTAATTAAACAGTTGTGGAGATACCTGCAGTCTAAAGGTTATTACAGTTAGATGAAAGATTACAAAGCCAAACATTTGGACTAGCAAAGTCTCTGGTGTCCCCAGAATGTGTCTTTGAAGTTTCAGCTCAAAATACCCCATAGATCATTTATTATAGCTTGTCAAATTTGCCCCTATTTGGGTGTGAGCCACTTTTGTGTGTGTGCCTTTAAATGCAAATGAGCTGCTGCTCCCAGCCCACTTTCCAAAAAAGGGCAAAGCTTTAACAGCTTGTGCTTTAGTTGCTCAACAACAACAAAGCTGGAGAATCTCACGCAGCCAAAATGAGGATTGTCAGTAACAGTGTTCAGCCTTACATTGTTCAAAGTTGGACACTGATGGAGAGACTCAGGAAGAAGTTACAACATTTAGCATGCATCTGGACATTTCTGAATGGTAGATACATTTATGTAGTTGTTGTGGAGTTGATTCAAATCATCCACTAGCATGTGTCGTCATGTTAATCTTTTGTGCAAATCCAGCATTGAATTTACTGGTGTAAAATGACGGCATGAAACAACTCTACTACAACAACTCTTCCTCTTCTCTAAAGCAGCTCAACATGGCCTCACTCCCTTTGTTGCATTTTCCTGGGGGCGGGGTTTATGTAAATGTTGGGGTTTGTGATGTCACTAACCCAGGAAGAAGCTTGTTGTAGTCCCTACCAGCTGTTTCTTGTAGTCCTTAAAAACGATTTCTTTTAAAGAAAATATCTCCCTTTACATTGAACTTTGAGCGCTGTAACTTGCAGATGTTGTTTATGCTCAGACAGCAACATTACACACTAACTAAAGTTTAAAAAAAAGAAATTAAATGAAATTATAATCAAGGACCCCTTTAAGAAAATAAATAGGCTCAATTTAGTAATTTAGGTTGACTAGCTGTGTTTCTACTCCAGACCCTGTGAGTCCTGAAGCGTTCCCGTCGGGCGAGGAGGGCGTTTCTCTCTACTCTGGGGTGCACAAACGTCTTGCCGTGTCTGAGGGTGACGGTCTGAGCTCCGTGCTTCATGAACAGCTGTCACTGGACAGAGACTCGGACAGTTTGACCACGTCTCCCTCCTCCAGCAGCTTAGACACCTACAGCAGCCACAAGTTCTTCAAAGCCTTCAGTAAGTCCAGCAGCAGTCAGGGGCTAGAGCCCGCATCTGGACCCGGCGGAGCAGTTTCTGGGCTGGACGCAGGTAGCGGTTCCTCCTTCTCCGAGGCAGACGGTGAAGTCGAACCCAGGATGTCCCGCTCTGTGACTGATGGGGAGATGAGACGAGCCCTGAGCCCCTCTAACTACCATGGAGTGAGTTCAGCCACTGTTATTTTATTTTTTATTGTTACTTTAATTTAAAGTTACTATATTTATCCACTTCCACATTTTGTGTGTATATATATATATATATATATATATATATATATATATATATATATATATATATTTTATATATATTTAAATAATAAAATAAAATATAAATATATATATATATATATATATATATATATATATATATATATTTAAATAATAAAATAAAATATAAAATATTGTGTGTATATATATATATATATATATATATATATATATATATATATATATATATATATATATATATATATATATATATATATATATATATATATATATATATATATATATATATATAAATATATATATATTTTTTTTTTTTTTTTTTTTTTATATATTTTATATTTTATTTTATTTTGTCCCAGAGACATGTTAAGCTCCAAAATGGCAAAAAAAAAAAAAAAAGTTTTTAAAAAATTGTTTTCTTTTGTTTCATATTATTTTATATTTTATTTTATTATGTCCCAGTGTGACGTCAAAAATGACGGGAAAAAAAAATAGTCGTACGACAGCTTTAGGAATAGATGAAGCTGTAACTTCTATATCAAGATTTAAATGTAAAGAAATAAGTTGAGCCAGATTTTGCTTTACTAACTCAGTTCTATGTGTCACAGAGGACCTGTAGCTTTGGAGGATTTGATCTCACAAGCCGATCTGTGTACATGGGCAACAGCAGCTGTGACCCCACAGTAAGGACACATTGTAAAAGTGCAAAATAATTGATAAAATCTATTCCAAATGTGTTCAGAAATGACTTCTTGCATGCCGTTCTTTTTATTTGAGAAGATTATGAAGTTGCATTCTGTCATGTCTGTCTTGCAGAATGAAAATGGCAATATCAGCATGAGAGACACGTCCAGATCCCCAACACCTTCCCGTATCTCTCTGGGGAAGAAGGTGAAATCCGTTAAAGAGACCATGAGGAAACGCATATCCAAGAAATATAATCCCTCTCCATCGGAGCAGGTGATTGTGTGACGATTTATGTATAATTCAGAATACTGAAGGAACTATTGAATAACAATTTTAGCAAATCTGTCAAAGCATAATGCTGTTTGGCCCTGCAAAGGGTAGGGATTTTTGTGCATGCCATGATGCTAGGGTGTTTGGGCTGGTTGCTAAATTGTTGCTAAAGGGTTGCTTATTTGCCCAAGTCAAAAGAGTTTTTGATCTACCAAGCAAAATCAGCAAAAAAAAGAAAAAAAAAGAAAAAGAATTCCGGTTAGGAGGTTGATCAGATCTCTAGCTCCAATATGAGCAAAAGTAATAATGATGCTAGACTTGGCAAACATCATTGATCATGGAACCAAATTACATTTTAGTCATTTTTGTAGTCAACACCTGTGGAATTTGCTTGAATGGATTACAGCTCCATTTCTCTGTATCTAGCGCCCTCTGTTGGCCATGGTATTGATTTCAGTGTGTTCTGTTTGACACAGTCAAGCCCCAGCAGAGCTCCCAGCAGCCCTCAGTCTCCGCACACGGACACAGACTCTCTGGAGAAACCCAAACTCAAGGCTGGAGGATCAGTGGAGAGTCTGAGGAGCTCCCTCAGCGGACAGAGCTCCATGAGTAAGTGTGGAAATGCTTCACTATACTTGAACAAGGCGCATTTGTGAAAATGTCAGAGAAAATAAACAAATATAGCTTTTATGATATTAAACCTTATTAAAGACATATAATATAATATAATATAATATAATATAATATAATATAATATAATATAATATAATATAATATAATTGTCCCCTTGGAATTATAAGGTTCTATCTGCATTTTGAGCGGGTTTGAGATATTAAGCTTCAAAGTTTTTTGCATTGCATTCAACTTTGTAGACCGAACCTTAATGTTTTCTAAATAAAAAGTCCCAAAATGTACACAACTTAAAAAAACATCACATAATGTAAATAATTTGTCACAGAATAAGAATGTGAATAACTCAATTTTGACAAAAATAGATAGAAGATAGAACCTTATAATAGGAATAATAGGAAACCATTTGTAAAAGTATAGATTATAATAGAAGAATATAAAATAAAGTAGAATAATAGATAATATACAGCCTTCTGGTCATTATTGTAAGATAAATCTGACAGGGTGATATGATAAGAGGTTTGTTTTATGAAATTGACTTGCTGACTGTATTTTATATTATATATTACACAGCTGCTTATCAAATAATCTGACAGTAATAGAAATTGATCATCTTGTACATCGTTTATTTATATAATTTTATAGTCTAGTGTGATTATTCAAAATTATTTGACTACAAAATGACACAACTGACCAGAAATAAAAATGGACATTTATGCAAATGGATTAAAAACCAAAAACCACCCCTTATAATACTTATGGTAATACTTATGATGGTATATTCATATTCATATTCCATATTCATATCCCATGTTATCACACGGTGTTAAAGGGTTAGTTCACCCAAAAATGAAAATTCTGTCATTTATTACTTACCCTCATGCCGTTCCATATCCGTAAGACCTTCGTTAATCTTCGGAACACAAATTAAGATATTTTAGTTGAAATCCGATGGCTCAGTGAGGCCTCCATAGGGAGCAATGACACTTCCTCTCTCAAGATCCATAAAGGTAACGTTACTAAAAACATATTTAAATCAGTTCATGTGAGTACAGTGGTTCAATATTAATATTATAAAGCGACGAGAATATTTTTGGTGCACCAAAAAAAAACAAAATAGCGACTTATTTAGTGATGGCCGATTTTAAAACACTGATTCAGGAAGATTCGGAGCACAAATGAATCAGTGTATCGAATCTGCTGTTCGGAGCGCCAAAGTCACGTGATTTTAGCCGTTGGCAGTTTGACACGTGATCCGAATCATGATTCGATTCACTGATTCATTTATGCTCCGATGCTTCATGAAGCAGTGTTTTGAAATCGGCCATCACTAAATAAGTTGTTATTTTGGGGTTTTTTTGGCGCACCAAAAATATTCTCGTCGCTTTATAATATTAATATTGAACCACTGTACTCACATGAACTGATTTAAATATGTTTTTAGTACATTAATGGATCTTGAGAGAGGAAGTGTCATTGCTCCCCATGGAGGCCTCACGGAGCCATCGGATTTCAACCAGGTTGATTCTGTTGAGGCTGATTTTGTCAGTAGACGTGTGTAAAGCTGAAGTTGTTTCACAGGCGGTCAGACGGTCAGCACCACAGATTCGTCCACCAGCAACCGAGAGAGTGTGAAATCAGAGGACGGCGATGAAGACGAGCTGCCGTACAGAGGACCGTTCTGCGGCCGCGCTCTCGTGCACACAGACTTCACCCCGAGCCCGTATGACACCGACTCCCTCAAACTCAAGGTCAGACGTCTGATTTCTTATAAATAAACTGACAATCAGCTTTCTTTGCTCTGCATCCACAGCTTGTGTTTTGCCTTACAGAGAGGAGATATGATCGACATCATCAGTAAGCCGCCCATGGGCACGTGGATGGGGCTGCTGAATAACAAGGTGGGAACTTTTAAGTTCATCTATGTGGAGGTGCTAAACGAGGAAGAGGAGAAACCCAAACGCAGCGTGAAAAAGAGGAGGAAAAGCCATCCTCCCAAACCCACCTCTGTAGAGGAGCTTCTGGAGCGCATCAATCTCAAAGTAACGTCTCTTTAAACTATAATAACACAGTAACGCTCCATTCAGTTCATTACAGAATTATCTGACATGTCCATTGCGGTGTTATTTTAGTATTATTTATATACAAAATATACTAGTTTGAATTAGCTTTTATTTTTATACTTTAAAGGCACACTATGTAAATTTTTTTGTAAATTTATTCAAAACAAAGGTGTAATTTGATGACGCCTTGATTTCGTGGAATCATGGGAGTTGTCATCTTTACCTCACAGCCGGTGGAAAAGAATCGGGATGGGACTCGGGCAGAAATCATGTTCATGGATGAGATTATTAACGTTACTGTAGTATGAAGCAGAGCAGGGCGAGTGTGAGCAGAAACAAGGCCGCTGGAGCAATTGCTAATGAGAGAGCAGTGGAGCTTTTATTATGCCACAGTCGCTGCTTCCGCTTCTTCCAGTCAAGCGTTTGTGGGGTAAAGCAGCGCTGTTTATCATATTAGATACATTTGAGTGTTGAAAGTTTTTATAATGCTACTCTGCGCTCGCTCGACGGATACTATGAGACAGTTGTTGCACACTGTAGTAAGATAGATCGATATTAGTCATGGTAAAACAAAATAAACAAAATAAAACCGGAAAACAAGGGTATGATGTCACTAATAGGCGACGCACAGACACGGGCCGTGTTCTGGTTCATTTTAAATCCATTTCTCTGGATTTCATTAGTTTTGTCATACTTATTATTTTTGTTTATTTTAAATATTACTATTTAAGTTTAATTTATTTTTATTTCAGTTGTAGTTTTAGTTCAGTTTTACTTTTTATTTATTTTATTTCCAGCTAGTACTTTTACTGCTTCAAATTAAACTCAATGAAAACTAAAGTTTTTCACCTGATATTTATTAGATTTTATTATTTCATTTTTATATTTTCAACTTTCTTTAGTGAAAAAGCAACCATGTAAAATACATGTGGTGAATTATTGGCACCCTTGGTAATTATGATCAAAGATGACTGTAAAAATAAATCTGCATTGTTTATCCTTTTGATCTTTAATTCATAAAATTAGCAAAAATCTAACCTTTCATTAAAGGAGAAGAATTGAAAGTGGGCGGAAAATCACATTATGAAATAAATGTTTTTCTCCAAAACACGTTGACCACAATTATTAGCACCCTTTTATTCAATACTTTTTGCAACCTCCTTTTCCCAAGATAACAGCTCTAAGTCTTCACCTATAATGCCTGATGAGTTTGGAGAACACCTGACAAGAGATCAGAGAACATTCCTTCATACAGAATCTCTCCAGATTCTTCAGATTTCCAGCTCCATGTTGGTGCTTCTTCTCTTCAGTTCACCCCACTCATTTTCTTTAGGGTTCAGGTCAGGGGACTGGGATGGCCATGGCAGAAGCTTCATTTTGTGCTCAGTGACACATTTTTGTGTTGGTTTTGATGTTTGTTTTGGATCATTGTCCTGATAGAAGATCCAACCATGGCCCATTATTGGATTTCTAGAAGAAGTGGTCAGGTTTTTATTTTTTATCTGTTGGTATTTGATAGAATCCATGATACCATGTATCTGAACAAGATGTCCAGGACCTCCAGCAGAAAAATAGGCCCACAACATTAAAGATCCAGCAGTATATTTAACCATGGGCATGGGGTACTTTTTATCCATGTGTGCACCAAACCCATCTGGTGGGTTTGCTGCCAAAAAGCTCTTTTTTTAGTTTCATCTGACCATAGAAGCCGGTCCCTTTTGAAGTTCCAGTCTTGTCTGACAACTGAATATGCTGGAGATTGTTTCTGGATGAAAGCAGCTTTCTGAGACTCAAGACTCAACTAATCTCTGCAATTCTCCAGCTGTGATCCTTGGAGAGTCTTTGTCCACTCAAACTTTCCTCCTCACCGTGCATTAGGACGATTTAGACACTCGTCAGATTTGTAACATCTTTAGTTGATTGGAACTTCTTAATTATTGCCCTGATGGTGGAAATGAGGATTTTCAATGCTTTAGCTATTTTCTTACAGCCACTTTCTATTTTGTGAAGCTCAACAATCTTTTGCTGCACATCAGAACTATATTCTTTGGTTTTTCTCATTGTGATTAATGATTAAGGGAATTTGGCCTTTGTGTTTCCTCATGTTTATACTCCTGTGGAACAGGAAGTCATGGCTGGACAACTTCATGTTCATGATCACCCTGGTGTGCTGTGTGGCCAACATGTTTTGGATATAAACATTTATTTTATAATGTAATTCCCCCCCCCCCCCCCCACTTTCAATTCTTTTCCTTCAATGAAAGGTTAGAATTTTGCTAATTTTATGAATTAAAGATAAAAAGGATAAACAATGCAGATTTATTTTTACAGTCATCTTTGATCATATTTACCAAGGGTGCCAATAACTCTGACCACAACTGTATGTGAAAAATAAAGTTTTTAAACATTCAAGTATGAAAATATTTCCAGTAGACCCCCCAAAAAATCAAGACTTTGAAAAAGAGCATAATAGGTATTTTGTTAACAATAATAACCCTGGTTCATCGTCCCACAGGAGCACATGCCCACGTTCCTGTTTAACGGCTATGAGGATCTGGACACATTTAAACTGTTGGAGGAGGAAGATCTGGACGAGCTGAACATCAGAGACCCTCAGCACAGAGCTGTGCTGCTCACCGCCGTGGAGCTTCTGCAGGAGTGTGACAGTGAGAGAGATTTTATTCATTTATTTTTCTTATTAAAATGTCTTTTTAAATGATTTCTGAAGGATCATGTGACACTGGAGGAATGATACTGAAAATTCAGCTTGGATCACAGGAATAAATGACATTTTAAAATGCATTACAATAGAAAACAATTATTTTAAATTCACAATATTGCTTTATTTACTGAATTTGTGATCAAATTAATGCAGCCTTGCTAGGCATAAAAGACAGTCAGAGATGTTGTTTTTCTTCAGGCAACAGTGACCCGGAGCGCGAGGGATCATCTGGAGACTCCCAAGAGAAGCTGCTGTCCGAGGGCAGCGTCCCGCCAGGAGACTCTCCTCGAGACTCGGGCTGTTACGAGAGCAACGAGAACCTGGAGAACGGTAATGACAGCCTTCCTCGGCTGTGACTCCTCCAGCCCTCCTCTTCCTCCTGTCTTTGAGCTGCTGTCTGTGATCTCTGCATGCTCCAGAATCCAGTCAACGCAGCTGAACTGCGGCTTCATGTCTGTCTTCTGCTTTCATTCCTCTCTCTGCTGTGAGGACGACACGTGAGACTCATCTGCTTTCATTCCCAGCATTCAGCGGACCAGAGCATCTCTCATCCATATCTGGTACCACAGCATCAGTTACTCGTGACGTGACTTTGCTTTGAGATTTCACTTCAGTCCATTTCCATTCGAGAACCGAGTTTCTACAGTGTTGCGTGATTTGCTGATTTTGTGTTGAACCGAAAGAGTGAAAAAGTTTGGTCCGAAATCAATATTATTCACTGTTACAGCTTGAAGTTCTGATCACATAAATGTTTATGCCGTTCATTTGCTTTGGTTTAGATAAGCGATAATATTAGTCATAACATGCTCATGTGAATGTTAATAGCCCTTGTGAAGAGTTGACGATGTCATTATTTTTTTGCTCGTGCTTGCGAGACGTTGCTGTTTGTGTGTGTATATTTTTCTAGTAAAAATAATATGATGTTGCACAATATCTTTAGATGTGCCTAAAAATCATTTGTCATATGCAAACATATGAGACTACAGTACAAAAAAAAAGTATACATCTTTCTCCACAGGTAGAGACAAAAGATACAATCATAGCTGCGATGACCTCAAAATGTCTTTAGATATTCAATCTTAAATAAAAAAAAGAAGAGTGAATCTCATGAAAACATGTCCAGGTCACATTTCACCCCAAATTCAACTTGGAAAAATACAAAAAGCCTATTTTAAGCCAATTGAGTTTTTTTTCATATATTCCATAAGCACATTTTTCATAAACGCATAAATACTAAATGAATAATGTAAAAAGGATATTTTCATTACAGTTTTTGTGTGATTGCTATTATTTTCAGTGGTACTTGTCTTTATTTTAATACACTGTTCTTTTTTTAATTAGCTATAAATTAAAAGCAGTACAACCGTGTTAATACATTAATACTCATTTAATAATATTTAATACTTGCATAACAAATGAATAGGAAAAGAAAAAAGAAAATATTCATATTAATTAAAATTATGTAATATTAACAATATTGTGAAATTATTGATAATATTATACTAGGTTTTATTAGATATAATAATACATAATATTTTATTAATAATTAATTATTTTTGCTTTACATTAATATTGATATTTTTACAGTTTGAAGGTGGACTGTGTTTATTTCCTGACTATCTCACAATGCAAGAAGTTCATAATGGTCCTATAAAAGTGTTTTTTTTTTTTTTAAGCTAAATGTAAATTTTTATTTATTTCTTTGATTTTGGGATTACATATGACCCGGAAATGTTTAGATTTTGTGAGATTCATCCACAAATGTCTTACATGTTCTTTGCAACTGTGGCTAAAAAAAAAAAAAAAAACGTACGGAATCCATGTACATGGATCTGACTGAAACTCTTCTGATCGGTCACGGGACTGTCTGCGGTTGAGCTCTGTCTGTGTGTCACTGACCGAAGGAGAGATGTCAGTCCATGTCATTACAGAAACTATGGAATAAAATGCTCTATGATCTATTCATCTGAACCGCCTGCTTATTCCTGTCTGCTCCTGTCCGTTTCCATCCGCTACATTCTTTTCACTCTTAAACTATATATTCCATCACTATATGCACAACATAACAGTTTCTCTTTGCATGAACTTTTCCGTCAATCTATGATCTGTCTCAAGTAAATACACTGCTGTTGAAATTTTTTTTTAAATGAAGTCTCTTAAGCTCAGCAAGGCTGAAAACTCATATGACTCAAATTTTTAACTGTGTTGTTGTTGTCATGGTGAATCACATCTTCTTCACATGAATCTTCTTGTAGGGAAAGGCAAAAAGACGTCTCATTTAAGCAGGTCCTCATCAGGCTTTGAGTCCAGCCATCTCTCCTCCCCTGAGTTTCCCATCCCACCCCTCTGCCATTCCAGCAGGTTGAGCCCACAAACCAGACCGGACCTTCCACTTCCACTGCAGATCGACTCCATGCAGAATCTTCATCCGGGAAGGAACCACTACATGCTCGGAAGAAAAACCCGGAGTCGCAGTTGCGGCGCCCTGGATCATCAGTCTACTCGAACGGAGCTGTTGAAGCGCTACTTCTCGGCAGAGGAAATTCATCTGCTCCAAAGTCCTGAAAGAAAACTGTTGTCTGACAGTACCGAGGAGAATTCAAGTCAAGTACAGGAGAATCTTCTCCAATCTGATGAGTCTGAAGAGATTGTATATGGAGCTCAGCCGTCCTCAAACGTTTCGGTGGTGGAGTATGAAGAAGTACCAGTAGAGGATCTTCCTCCAAGCACACAGCGCATGAAACCACCAATTCCTCCAAAACCTCTTCCACTGTCATTATTAAAGAGCAGAGACGCTGGCCTCGGGAGAAAGGAGGTTTCTACAAGCACATCATCCAAGTCAAACTCCGGCCCGGAAATTCCCAGGATCTCCAAGTCACTCATTTACAGACCAGCAAAGAAAGTTCATTCTGGGAAAATAGCCAACCTCGAGACTTTAGTGGAGGAAAAGTTATGCTTTGATGGCATCGACCTCACAGATGAGCCATATTCTGACAAGGTATCTGTTTTTTCTGATGTTATATATTAAAGATACATACACCCAGCGCAAGTGTTTTTTACTAGTTTCAGCCCGACGCAGTTATCATTTTTAAATAGCAAATGCACTCAAGCCATCTATTCGCCCATGGGAGTGCTAGTCTGAAAACAAGGTGTGTTCGGGTGCATTGTTGGCGTGTTGCTATTTTGAGGCAACTGCGCCATTGACCAACAAAAACCTGGTCTAAAGTCAATGGCTCAGTATTTTTTTTTGTTATTTAAAGGGCGCATTAGTACTATGTGCCTATATAAATGGGTGATGGCCTAATGGCCTGTGTGTTGCCACCTTGTGGAACAACTGATTGGTGCAAAACAAATTTGTGCATCCTGAGTGTACAAAGTACTAGTTTATTGATCACTCTTCTCTTTCTTTCAGCATGGCCGTTATGGAGTGCCTTTCTCTCTGGTCCAGAGATATTCTGAAGATCTGGACAAACCTTTGGGTGACATTGCCATTCTGATTGATCAGACAAGAGTCCAACAACTTCTAAAGCAGCATCGTATAGCAGTGAGTTCCTAGTCTGGTGATGGCATACAGTATATTGTGTGTCAATGAGTCATTGAGTGTCAATGGACCCTTTTCACATTTCTGAGGTTCTCAGAAGCACAAGTCGTCATAGTTGGGTAAACTTCTGTAGTGGTGAACGAGACAACAGCAAAAATCATTTTTGTAATCCCATTTGCTCCAATAGCAAAAAGAAAAATCCACGATAGTGGAGGGACAAAATATTGAGAGAATGATGTGAAATTTGCCGTCACTCCCTTAGCCGTTTTATTAGAATCACTCTCGCAGCAGCGTTCATTTTCTGTAATTACCTGCCAAGGTAAAATAACATAAAGTATAGTGTTATAAATGCATATTACATACATTTTTTAATTAAAATATGAAAAACTTTACTAGATTTGCAATGTTGGTAACTGTAGAAACATGTCATCAGTGTCTGTGAAAAGGGTCCATCACACATTCTTTACAAATGTTTCTGACTTTGACTTTGAATTTTTCGTATGTCACAGATCCCATTGAGAGGATTGTCAGAGATATGTGTGATCCCTTGAGCACTTCTGGACAGCGTCGTACTGGATTCCAGAACTGTGGGAGCAGCTTTGGATAATGCCAGCTGATCGATTACAAATCCAGCTCAAAAACCACCGGTGAACTGACTCTTTAAGTTTAAAGATCAGGAATAATGAATCACTGACTTTCCTAGTTGAATTCTACATGCTTTTGATTCACCTGAATGTTTTTGTTTTTTTTTCCTAGCTAAAATATGTCCTTACCTGATGTATTCCTTCCTTTTAGGCTTTAGACAGCACATTAGAAACTGAAGTTTGACTTTCATTTGTGATTTCATTGGAAACCACTAGTGCACACTGATGAATGATTTGTTCTGAATCAAATTATCTGCAATTATCTAAAGGCACCAGATCCAAATTTTAAGCAACTCTTAAGGAGTTTGTGGAAACCATAAATGTTGCCTTTGAAAATGTATATAATAGTGAATCTGAGTGTAAACTTATATTTGTTGTCATTTGTTTTGGATATATTGAATAGATCTTCATCCTATTGATTTTTTTATTTCAATAGAAACAGTTTTTATATTATTTTGTTATCTGCCCAAACTAAAAAGCATTTTTTCTGTAAACTACATTGTCTTATATTTTGAGTAATGTTTGAACTGATTTCAAAACATATTTATTTCCTGCTGTAATATAGGACTTATTTGGTGATTTTTTGCTTGTAAAATTTTTCATAGGCTACATATTTTAGTCTATAACATTCTGTTATGTGGCAAAGAAGGGTTCTGTTATGTTATGGACTAAAGTTGATGTGAAAGAACTGAATGTTTGTAAATGGATTTTCAAAGATGTGTTTTAAAAACTAATAAAGCCAAAAAAAAACAACAACAACTACTTTGATTTGATTGGAACTTCTTAATTATTGCCCTGATGGTGGAAATGGGGATTTTCAATGCTTCAGCTTTTTTCTTACAGCCACTTTCTATTTTGTGAATCTCAACAATCTTTTGCTGCACATCAGAACTATATTCTTTGGTTTTTCTCATTGTGACGAATGATTAAGTGAATTTGGCCGTGTTTCCTCGTGTTTGTACTCCTGTGGAACAGGAAGTCTCGTCTGGACAATTTCATGTTCATGATCACCCTGGTGTGCTAAAAAATGTAAATATGAATGGGAATATACTTCAGAGATATTTTACTCAAAAAATTCTAGGGGAGCCAATAATTGTGGCCAACATGTTTTGGAGAAAAAACATTTATTTCATAATGTGATTTTCCCCCCACTTTAAATTCTTTTCCTTCAATGAAAGGTTAGATTTTTACTCATTTTATGAATTAAAGATCAAAAGGATAAACAATGCAGATTTATTTTTTCAGTCATCTTTGATCATATTTACCTAGGTTGCTAATAATTCTGACTACAACTGTACATAAAATAAGAAAAATGTACCCATCTTCATCCTGTTCAAAAGTTTTCACCCCCTGGCTCTTAACGCATCATGTTTCCTTCTGGAGCATCAGTGTATGTTTGAACCGTTTGTAACAGGACGATCGGTGTAAATTGCTCTTATTTTGTTTAAAGATCTTTATTTCATTTAGTACTGCCCTTCAGACACTAAATAAGATCTTTACGCATCAAAAAAAATAAAAGTGTAATACAGCTTTAAATGTAGTTTTTTTCCCCATACATTAGAATGGGTCCTGTTTAATTGTATGTTTTTCTGCGCAAAGAAAAAATTACTATCATACATTTTTATTATGATTTATAGAAGACACTCACTAAAATGGCATTCAGTGTAACAATAGTTTATATACCAAAAATCTTTAATTTTTATTTAAAACAAAAATCATTTGATGAAAAATGTAAAGATTTAATATAAAGCTGCAGTCCGTAACTTTTTTTGGTTAAAAATGATCCAGAAAGATCCAAATGACAATCAGTGACAAATGGAGATTCAGGCATGGTCAAAAGCAAAAGACTTTGGACTGCGGAGTGGCTACAGAAATTGAAATCTACAGGTAACGCTAATACACACTAAATACACATAGTCATGCAATGCTGATGTTTGTTAACATTAACAATTTGAGAACAAAGTATAACAATAATAATAATTTGCACGGTTTGACGTGATTAATCATTAATCCATTAAACACCATTGGCAACACCATTGGCGATTGTAATGCTTTTTTTCTCAGTTGGTCAGAACAAAAGTGGCAGACATGTTACTTTCTTGTTCAGATGACATTTTCTGGTGAAAATTCTTATTTTGGTCATATTTCCAAGATGTAGAATTTGTGATTCCGAAGTACAGTATGCACACTGATGTGGTGACTGACAGCAAACATTAGATTCATCCGCGCTGAGGAGCCGTGCCGATGCACAACCCACATAAAGATGATAATTCTGCAAACAACTGCAATTACAGGTTTCAAACAGTGATGGCGACAAAGAGGCAAAACTTGCAGATTAAAGTCATCATGAAATCAAAATTGACCCAATTTACTTTGTTAGCGCATAGTCTTGTGGTGAACAATTAATCCGTGCAAGTTAATACACAGAAAAAAATAGTTTATGGTGATCTTTAATCAACATCTGAAAAGTTACTTCCGGAAAGGCATTCCTTTTCTGATGACGTCAGTTTGACGGCTTCGGTTGAAAACACTTAAACCACTCCCCGCCAACCGTTAGTCTGCTATGAGCTAGAGACAGAGAGGAGGAGCGCTAAAGGGATTTAAAACCCTTCCCTCTATTCAATATTCCCTTTAACTAGACCCTTTTCACATTTCCGGGTTTCTCAGAAGCAGAAGTCGTCATAGTTGGGTAAAATTCTATGGCGGTGAATGAGCGAATACATTAAATGTATTTTTTGGGTTTCCATTTGCTCAAATAGCAAAAGAAAAAAGATTAAAATGCAGATTAAATTACATTTTTGACTTGAAAAACTGATTTTCTGCGATTGATAATGTGTGAATACATACACGACACCGTTTTCAACTAAAAACGGAAAACTTTTTGTGCGTTTTGTCATTTACACGACAACGGTGTTTTGGTGGCCTGAAAACGCAAACTTTTGAAAATGGGTTTTAAAGTGCACGTTTTTGAAAACAATACCATTGTCATCTCTGTGTAAACTGCAAAAACACGTCGCGAATCTGTGAAAATTGTGACGGCATGCACATGCGTATTTTACATGTTTAGCTTCCAATTTATTAGCCGCTACAGGGAAATAACGAGAAGAATATCAAAGTGCAGTAAACTGTAGATAGGCATTCTGTAGATGCGTAGTCCATGTGCAGGCGCGTAGTCCTTCTTTACAAAGTGACATCCTTAACTAGTTGTCTGGCATGCATAATGCAGCATTTTTAGTTATTTCCGTGGATCTGTGTGAACGAATAGTTTTGATAAAGTTTTCATCTGTACAAAGAAAAACTTTCCGTTTTAGTACATCGTTGTCGTGAAAACGTACCCTTAGATGCACCGAAATGAAAATTAAGAATGCACCCAGCCGAAAACGAAAATGAAAATAAAGTTTATTTAATAATCAGTTAATAAATCTAATTTATTTAATAATCACAGTTTAATAATAATCAGTTGTACAAACATTTAAATTACACATAAGGCAGTTTTTATATCAACTTTTTAATAGAATTATTTCTATTCCAATTTGTTGGTGAAATATAAACATTAAACAACAGCAGTAACAGCCTAACTTGTTTACATAAGAGATTTATTTAAACAGCTACATTACATAATGAAGAAATCATTAGGCCTATGTAAAATAAAATATGACGAACAGGTTAAATGTGCAATATGTAATATTTTTGTAGTAAAATATCCAAAAACCACTAGGTCAGTGTTATATATTTTGTTCACTTGAGTACTTAAAATATCCCAAATGTTTCTAACTATTTGTAAATCGTGAGAAAATTGCAATTTTAACCAAGGCTCCGGGACGTGTGAGGAGTCGCCTGTCAATTGCGTCATACCCGCGTTACCCCCGGTTTCCGGTTTTATTTTGTAGAAACCATGGAAACACTAAAGACACTTTAATATATTACACATTTTAATAGGCAATGGAACATCTGTTTTGATATATTTATAGACAGAAAACTAATTGTTGTTATATAGCTCAACACGTTTAGTCTTATTGTTTGAATCAATTTTCTTAAGCGCGGAAAATGTGGTAGATCAAGATTTTATAGAATTACTATACTTTGGTACTTTTGGTACTTTTGGTACTTGGTACTTTTTTGCGAGTACCATGCTTTACCATGCCTCAGAGAAAAACACTATTTTGTGAAGTAGCTGACATAGCAAAATCAGATGCAGCTTTATTTTTAGTAACATTAATACAGAATTTTCTCCATCATACAGTACGTATTTAAATTAATTGCATGCCATTTATCAACACAAGTTAACCAGCATTTAATATGACATTCTAAAATTGATCTGTCTTACTGCAGTGTGTAACAGTGTCTCACAGCAGCCGCTGAGCGAACGCACAGAGTAACGTTATAACATCATTTTCAACACTCTCAAATGTATCTAATAATAAACAGAGCTGCGTTACCTCATATGCATGACCGGAAAAGCGGAAGCGGCGCTGGCGACTGTGGCATAATAAAAGTTCTGCTGCTCTACTCGCTCCTGCTCTGCTTCATACTACAGTAGCGTTAATAATCGCATCCATGAACATGATTTCTTCCTGAGTCCTATCCCTATTCTTTTGCACCGTCCGTTGTGGTGAAGACCACATTTTCCGTGCTCAAACTTGGTGTCATCAAGCTACGCCTTTGTTTTGAATAAGCAAGGCAAGGCAATTTTATTTGTATAGCACATTTCATACACAATGGTAATTCAAAGTGCTTTACATAAAGAATAATAATAAAAATAGAACATAAGGAATAGAAATAACAGTAAAAACAGAGAATTTTGCTATCTGGATGGATGAGCTAGGAAGTCTCAGGGAGCTTTTTTTTGTTGTTGTTGTTGTTGTTGTTGTCCGTCAGATTGGATCTAAACGGTTCTATCCATCAGAGCAGATCTGAATGGATCTTCCTCACACGACAGGACTGCTACCTGTTAAGGCACTTCAAACTGATAAACAAAGTTTCAATCTCCCCTTTTGCCAAGACACCTCAAACTGCACCACACAGCCCTAATCCCCCTTCCGGAGATATCTTATCTATGCAGCGCAGTTCAAGTTTCCCCTTTGGAAATTTCCCCCTTTGGAAAATGTCCTGACTGTAATCCAGAGATATCTTAAGTACTTTACTTTAAAATCAAGTACAGTACAGAACTTTAAAATCAATTCTAAATGCAACTGGAAGCCAGTGCAAGGACCTGTGGACTGGTGTGATGTGTTCTTGTTTTCTGGTTCTGCTCAGAATCCTGGCAGCAGCGTTCTGTACGAGCTGCAGCTGTCTTATGGTCTTTTTGGGAAGGCCAGTGAGGAGCCCATTACAATAATCCACCCTACTGGTGATGAAAGCATGAACAAGTTTCTCTAAGTGTTGTTATGACAACGAGCGGTGCACATATGCATGCGCGTCTATCCCATGGTCTTTCCGCGCTCATGGGCAAAGGAGTCCATAAACTAAAAATCCTCACGAAAACTTCAGTCAAGCCAGCTCGCGCGTCAACCTGAGACATCAGCCTCCTTACCTTAAAGTGTCAAATTTCTCGGTTTCTGAATGGACGGTTTGGCTTGATTGACAAACGCTAACGTTCGGGCATGATTTAGCTATATACCATTGACCTGTCCTAAACGTTAGCACGCTTTGATCGATGGTTTGGAGATCACGCGTTTCTCCGTTCGAGAGCGCATTTCCTGTTCACATCCGCGACAAAACAGTTGATTATTTACGAACGAAAGCTCACAGAAACGTGAAAATGGTCTCATTTGAAAGAAAATATCCTAAGCTAAAAGATGATATAGTGTGACTAATTGAAGCAGCCCTTATCAAAAGTGCGGGGGTCGACTTCTATCTTTTCAAAACTGCGGGGGTCCTGACCCCCCTGTCCCCCGTGCCAACGGCGCCCCTGGTGGCAGCATATATAGGTTGAACAGGAGGGGTGCGAGTATTGAAAACTGAAGGGACTCCGCATGTCTAGCATGAATAGGCCTCTAGCGACCTCTAGCAGACAAAATTATCACATACTGCACCTTTAAGTAAAAATAATGAATAGGCTGTGATCTCATGCATATATTTATCAAAATGCTCTTCTCTAGAATTATTTTTTACAAGTTTATGGTCATTGAATAGCTTTCCTGAGGTAAATGTAACGTTAAATTGACATTGTTTACTAGCTGTTTTCCGCCTGTAAAATAGGCCTACTGATTGAGCGATTACATAAGGTGATAGATTTCAGTAATTTGTACTGTATCTTTCACCTTAGCCTGCGTTTATTCATGTTTATTTCGTGCTATAATAACTAGTAAAGAGGAAGATATGATAGGTTCAGGTGCCGCTTGAACTGAGCGCCAAAAACACATTTGTCTGAATTTCGTGATGCAATCAACAGAATTTAAAAGCTGAGCCATTGTTTCAAATTAAAAGTAGCAAAGCACATTAGATGTCAGGTGCCAAATAACGTTTAGTGAAGTTTTGTTCACGCATAAACTGAAAACAGGCCGATTTCCTATTGAGGTAAACATTGGGATGACCTGTTGAGACTTTAAAGCTAGGAAAATTAATCACTTGTGCAAGGGAAACAAACATATTAAGATATAGCCTATTCAGGCTTACTTGCGATCCTCACACGATCTCTGACTGCAGGAGCCTACGATTAAAGTAGCGCGCATAAACGAGAAAAGTGAAGGCGGAATTTGACAAGGAAATCCTTGCTGTTGAATTTTGATGTAAAATATTTAAATCATGTTCGATCAGACCTTAAAATATTAATCTATGTTAAGCATGAACAATCAACATGGGCTCGGCAAAGTCTCGAATGTAGGTGCGATACCATTGGGCCAGTGGGGTGGGCACCTGCACGCGCCGCCACATCATGATGTCAAGTTTACAGAGAGAAGTCTGACCTGAGCACGTGGAGACACGGCGCTATTCTGCTGCTTTCATACCAAAATGACATCGGTGTGTGTTAATACAGATCAGATGGATTAGTAAAATGCTCTCTGGATTTCCATCATGAGAATATGACGACTTTCCGAAATCCTCCCTCTCATAAACACTTGACCGGTTACATGCGCGTGAGGAGCCGGAGGGAAAACTGGCTCGCGGTGGTTCTGCTCCGAATATCGCGCCGGGATTTGAGCTTCTGTCTTACCGCTCTCCTCATATTCTGTCTGGGGTCCTTGTTGTACCAGTTAAACGGAGGAGCACCGAAAATCCTGCTAGATGTGGGTTATTATCTCGGTAAGACCTGAAATACGCGTTTATCAGAAGGCATGGGGTAAGTTGTCACAGTGGAACAGACTGTCTGATTGGAGAAGACTATAAGAATTATAATAGATTATAAATAATAACACATGAGACAACTTTCTCCAACCTAATATTTACTGAATGAAAGCTACTCTTGTCCTGAGTTTATATATAATTGAATGCATTAATGTATTGTATTAATTTAATGTGTGTTTTTGTTGTTTACTCGTTTATCCAAAGTCTTGAGACTAAATTTGAATATCCTAATTTACTACAGATTTGAAATACTGTCAGTGTTTTAACAAACAAAAGCACTGCTAAAGAAAACAAGCATTTGTGCAATTTTACTTTGGACTCAAACCCTCATAAATACCCAGACAAACTAATTCCAGGGTTTTAAAAACTATGACCCTTTAAAAAAAAAAGAATAGGTTCTTTATAAGATATTATATAATAAGCATTAGGCTGTAACTGTAGATCAGTTGTTGCTTTCACTGAAATATGAATATAAACAGTTTCATGACATTTTTAACTAATTGAATGTGCCTTAATGGTTCATTAAAGTCATAACATGTTACCCAAGCCTGTTACTGTAGTTGTGTTGTCAGGTCAATGGCATCAGTCAAGGTTCATAAAGAGCTGACTGTCAAAGTTTCCTGTCTCCACTACGAGTCCATACGACACCCGTGTTGTTCTTGGCTCAGGAGACCCACAGTGAATTCCACAGGAGACCATGTAAACTGGATGATATGAGGCCTTTCATTGTGCTGGATTCTTCATTCACACCTCCTACAATGGCAGCAGTCACCTAAACTGACAGCTGGATGAAAGGGTGGAATAACCTGATTTCCTAATCAAATATACCCATTTAAAAGATATCAATCTTCAGCACCCAAGCTTTAAAGTCTACAAATATTATACATATTAAACATAAGAAATGTGAGATTATCAGTGATGATTAGTGGCTGGACAGAACATTTGGTATACATTTTGTATCACCTAGCTGCATCTAGTTATTAAGTTCAGTATGCACAGATATATGCACGGACACATTATTGATTATTATTTTAATCTTTTTAGGGAGATTTTCTGGTGGCCATGGATCTTTAGCACCCAGAGTAAGAGCATTGCATATCATATACTATAAGATTTGAGAGCTTGAATCTCATTTGTTACTAATATCTTACACAATTAATGCATGTGAATTTTCATTCCACCATAATGTAAGATTGTTCTGAAGCGGACACTCTTTGAATACGGTTTTCTCTGTCGCAGGCTTTACCTTTCCCAAGTCAGGTTGTGTATAACAGGGTTGGTAAGTGTGGAAGTCGCACTATAGTTTTGTTGCTGCGCATCTTGGCGGACAGACATCAGTTCACCCTCATCTCCTCTGATATTCACAACAAGACCAGACTCACCAAACGTGAACAGGTAAATAAAAACAATGCTGCACCCCTGCTGACGTCACACAGTCTGTACTTAAAGCTGCAGTCCGTAACTTTTTTTGGTTAAAAATTATCCAAAATCTTTGTTTGAGCAAGTACATAACCAGCCCGATAACCAGTCTCCTTACCTTAGCCCGATTCACAACAGTAAGCTTGTAATAATATTTTATAATAAATCAACACTGGTGGATTTCCGCGGGAAATTCGAGCATGCAGCCATTCATCTTTGATAATGATAATATAGAAACAGTCAGACGAGTGCCTCCGAAATGAGGCACTTAGGACTGTGCATGCACATTGGCTTGATCCAGCCTGAAGAATACAGATTTTTGTCATGATTTGAGCGATTAGAAACAAAATTTATGAGACCGTTATTGTCGGATTTCATTGGCGATTTCAAATATGAAATTTAATCGAAAGCTTGGCTTTGGAGAATTTGATGTTTCCCCATTCAAAGAGATAGGAGTTGCACTTGCATGCCCGAGAGGCATTTCAAAGATGGCCGCCGAGTGAAATGACTTGTCTTAAAGGGACTTTAGTGTTACTTACTTGTTCAGATGACATTTTCCAGTGAAAATTCCTACTTTGGTCATACTTCAAGACTACAATCTGTGATTCTGCAGTACAGTATCCACAACGGTAATGTGGCTGACAGCAAACATTAGATTCATCCGTGCTGTGGAGCTGTGCCGATGCGCAACGCACGTAAAGATAATAATTCTGCATATAACTGCAACTGCAGGTTTCAAACAGAGATGGCGACTGAGAGGCAAATCTTACAGACTCTCCCTTGTTGTAAATTAAAAATGTGAACGTTCCATATTTTCTCTGTGTTACATTAGCTGCCATTGAATTATTTCAGCATTATTATTCCAGTATATTTCAGCCATCAGCCACCATTGAACCATCAATGGTTATATTTAGTCATTCTCCTTTTATTCCCATGTAGGAAAATCTAATTAGAAACATCAGCACAACTCCTCAGCCATTTCTTTACACCCGACATGTGCATTTTCTCAATTTTAGCAGGTAAGTTGATGCTTCCTTTTATAAAGTAATGTGCATTCCAGTCATTATTGCAAGATAAATTCTGCCATGGTACAAAACTCATCCGTGAATCCCAATATGCATTGTGGCATGAATAATCTATGCAGATGAATTGTCTGACTATGTTTGTTTAGTCTTACTATTTGTTGCTTTTTTCTGTTGTTTTGTTCTGACTTTAGTTGCTTGTTTTGTGATATAGTTCATAGTTCATAGTTGATCTGTATATTTTTCAGTTTACAGTCACCATTGTAGAGATTCACAAAATGAATTACTTCAAAACTGCGCATTGTTTTTAAAATCGTTTGATTATATGATTGTCACGGTATTGTTGGATTTCAAGCTGTAGTAGCATCACAGATTTATTTCAGACAATACAAATGGCAGGAAGTCCAATTCTTTTCCAACTACTGCAATTGGATCACTGTTCTATGTTCAATACGTTTTATTCATTAGACTTTATGCTTTACAGCAAAATACATCAGATACATATATTTTGCCCCTTTACGAAATCGTCGACAGACAGTTCTCAGCGTGTCGGATATGTCTGAAGGACTGTTCTCAGTTCAGTGTACAGTTGGAATATAATGAGTGCTGAATGAGTTGGCAAATTCCAGCATCATAGGATCATTTTCTCTGGGATATTGGCTCACTTTGAGATGGAGTGACTGTCAGGCATGTCCGAAAGTTGATTGAGTACCTTGTAGATCTGTGCTGATTGGAGCCGTGAACTGTTTCAGAAGGTTTAGTCCAATTTGGTGAATTGGTTCAAAAGATTGATTCGTTCGTAAACTAACACTAACTGAGCTTTATGGGCCGTTTACACAACATCATTTTCAACTTTTTTTTGAGTTTTAGTTGTTCATTTACAATAGCGTTTTAGGGGCCTGAAAATGCAAACTTTTGAAAACGGTGCACGTTTTTAAAAACCGATACAGTTATCATCTCCATGTAAACTACAAAACACGAATTTATGAAAATGGTTAGGTCATGTGTATACGTACATGTTCAGTTTATAGGTGCGTAGTGTTTTTTTTTACAAATTGACATCACCAACAACTGGCCTGGCAGCATAATACAGTGTTTTTAGTTGTTTTCACTGATCCGTGGGAACGGGGATCGTTTGTCAATGTTTTCGTCTGTACATGAAAAATGTTAAGGAAAAACTTTTCCATGTTTAGTGCATCTTTGTTGTGTAAATGAATGTAACCTAAGACTCAGTTAATCAGGTCATTACATGATGATTACATTATCAATACGTAACCATCAATACCTGATCATATTTTCTCTTTATTTTTCTTGCCATAACAAATGTTTGTTATAAACACACAGTTGCAGCAGGCAGATAAAAACCAATGTAAAAACATCAAGGGTCAAGAGCCCAAATAAAGCACATACTAATCACCATAATGGTTACTTTAAATGAAAAATAAAACCTACATTTCTGTTAATTCGTCTTTTGTACACCTACGTCAGAAATAAAGCCACACTGGTTTGTAACAAGTCAAGATGGTAATGCTGTTTTGGAGTTGTTTAATCATCTTCTGTTGAGATCTGAGAGATTTAATGTCTTTTTTTATGCAGTTGATTTCATCTAAGGCTGTAGTCAATTGTAGTTCTTGTGTTTCTGCTCATCTCTTCTCTTTTTCTGTTCTTGTTGTTTCTCTTTCCATCAGTGAATATGCTTGTTAACAGCAGGTGTTCATCACTAATGTTCAATCATCACTTGATATGTGGCTCTTGCATGGTCTTTGGTCTTGGAGGTCTGGTCTTGACTACATCTTTGCAACTAACTAGGCAATGGATGTGTATCCAGCATGCTTTGCAGGGGACTGCATTAGGAAGATTTAGGGATGAAGTGTTATTTTATGCATTTTTCAGTAAAGGGAAAGAGATGTTAGTGTTTAATGTTATTTCAGTTGTGGAGGACACTATCATGTTAATGTTTAATGTTTTTGAATTTTGAGTGCCCATCTCCATAACATTTTAGTGATTATAAAGTGAGTGCTCTCTGCACGCTTTCTGCCATGCCAAATCCCACATACAGTATGCTTGCTTCACTGTTAAAATTAACAGTGGTTTGTGAACGTAGACACTTTAAAGGGTTAGTTACATTTACATTTACATTTACATTTATTCATTTGGCAGACGCTTTTATCCAAAGCGACTTACAAGTGAGGAATACAACAAGCGAGTCGTCATGACGAGGCAAATAGACAAGAAGTGCTCATAATACAAGTTATAGGCAGTGCTCAGATTATCCTAAGATACAATAGAGAGGGATTAGAGGAAGTGAAAGGATAGGAGTAAGAAGTTTTTTATTTTTATTTTTATTTATTTTTTTTATTTTTTTTAAGATGAGGTTAAGTGCTCACGAAAGAGATGGGTTCACCCATAAATTAAATTTCTGTCATTAATTACTCACCCTCATGTGGTTCCACACCCATAAGACATTCGTTCATCTTCGGAACACAAAGTAATATATTTTGATGATATCCAAGAGATTTTTTTGTCCTCCATTGAAAGCAACGAAATTACCACATTCAATGTCCAGAAAAGTAGTAAAAACTTTGTTAAAATAGTTAACGTGAATACAGTGTTCAACCTCATGATATGAAGCGACGAGAATACTTTTTGTGCGCAAAAACAAAAATAACTTTATTCAACAATTTTTCCCCTTCCCTGTCAGTCTGTTACGCAGTTGGCGCAGTGTAGCAGAATGACAGGGGAAAGACGAATTTGTTGAATAAAGTCGTTATTTTTGTTTCGTTTTTGCACACAAAAAGTATTCTCTTCGCTTCATAATATTAAGGTTGAACCACTGTACTCACGTTGACAATTTTAACTATGTTTTTACTACTTTTCTGGACATTGAATGTGGTATAATGAAGGATAAAAAAAACTTGGATTTCATCAAAATATCTTAATTTGTGTTCTGAAGATGAATGAAGGTCTTACGGGTGTGAAACGACATGAGGGTGAGTAATTAATGACAGAAATTTCCTTTTTGGGTGAACTAACCCTTTAATGATCAAATAACACCGCTCTACAGTTTTTCAGAAGTCATCTGCTTCAGAGATAAAATGTGCTATTTATTATGTATTTTGCTGTGCTGCATTCAAATATGACAATTAAAATGACTGATTGGCTACTGTTTCCAAGATTTAATTTTTTTTTACATATACTGTGTAGATAGTACCTGTCACCTGTCCTGTTTATATAACACTTAACAAAGCAGCAAAAGGGTTATATAAATTTATTATGAAACAAAAGGCAAAAAACTATTATGTACATAGTTTAGTCCTATTCAGCGCCTACTCTGCACTTCTTGGTTTGTCTCTTGTTTTCATTAAATGGAGCATCTCCTGCAGGACCATTCCAAAGTCAGGGGTCATATATACTGACCCAAAACATATCTTGAAAACTAGAGCCAATCAACAATTTTAAGCATCATTTTCATTCTCTGTGACCCAGAATTAGTAAAGTTTGACTACATTTTTTTCAGAAGACCAGTGTAATTTATCGGAAGCGTTTATGCTGGGATGTGTAGGTTGTGCGGTAATGCGTAAATTGAAACTATTACAAGGATATTTGAGTTTTTAAAGGGGAAGCGCATCTCCATATATAGCCTTACCCTGGAGTTGGTTCACCCTCTGCCTATGGTATGTTGTAATGCTAAATATAATGGCAGAATTGTGTGATTTACGACCCGATGTGAGATCCACCAATCAAAGAGGTTCCTGAAGTCTCAATCGTTTTTTGATAGAATAAAGCTAATGGAGAATATCTCACGTTTTTCCATGAGTGCTCGGGCCGGGGTTCAGCACCTTAGGAGGACGATAGCGAATATTAGGATATACAGTATCTGACTATTCCAGAGAGCCATAAAGGCTTGATCACACTAAGAAGGAAAACTATAGCGATAACTTTATTAGCATCCACCCCAACGCACGATAACATCGTTTATGATGAGCAAATGCTGCAGTGGTCGAGTGCTGCTTTAAGTGCTCAAGCTCTTTAAAGCAGGATGGATTCTGATTGGATGTCAGTGTTCATCATTCATCAGCTGGAAAAAAAAAACATTCTGAAAGTGATTCCAACGATATCGTTCCTCTGCGTCATTAACGTTGTAGTTGTGATGTGGACTCTGCTATTTGTTTAAATTTAGAATGATTTGTAAAATTATATCTTTATCGTTATGCTTATAGTCCTTGGTATGAATGGGCCTTAATAAACAGATAAAATAATGTATATTTTAATATGATTCCTCTCTCTACTGTAATCAGGTTCAGAACGAACGAGCCAGTGCACATCAACATCATCAGAGATCCGATCAACCGATTCTTATCCAATTATTTCTTCCGGCGGTTCGGCGACTGGAGAGGGGAAGAGAATCACATCGTCCGAACCCCTGGGATGAAAGACGAAGAAAGATACTTGGTAAGAGCTTTAAAAACAAATGTACACTGTACAAACACACATTAATGAGAGCTGAGTGAATGAACATTGAGTGAACTATTACGGCTCTGAGCTGGCATAAATAAGGTCTGTACAGCTCTGTGTGATACACATGAATGCCTCCTTCACAACTCAGCGGGCAGCATTTATTAACATGGTTTACTCAGTCTATATTTAGCGTGAGACTGACTGTGCTGCTGGTCTTCCTGTCACTCATTAGTGTGACGTGGTAATCATTTACAGGCAATGTATGTACATACAGTATGACATCACCGGAAACACAAACAGCAACTACACTTTAACGGTTTCTCTAAAGATACTAATGCAGTCATATTCATTCCATGCAATGTGCTTGGGTATGCATGATTGCTGTTTAAATACTAATTTTCATTTGTTAATTTTCTGCAACTTTCCTTGAAATGTTGTGGATTTGTTTGCATAGTAGCAGGAAATAGCCAGTCGTGGGTCTTTGGTTGGAGACCTATATGAATGACCCCATAGTTCAGACCCCTTGTGGGTGAATATATAAACAAACGACTGTTCTCAGAGCTTCAGTTCCAGTTCAACTACAAAATCAGTTTAACAGCACTGACGTAACTAACTGAAATGTTAATGCTGGCTCTTTGACAAATTGCTTTTGTTGTTCTTTTGTAAGTTGCTTTGAATTAAAGTGTCTGTTAAATGCAAAATGTAAATGTTCTTCTTGACCAAAGGACATCAACACATGCATCTTGGAAAGCTACCCAGAATGCTCCAATCCCCGGCTTTTCTACATTATCCCATATTTCTGTGGGCAACATCCTCAGTGCAGGTGACATTTATATTTGGACGTTACTGCTACTGTACATCTTATGTGATTCATTTTTAATGGTTCCAGGTTTTGTTTTAATCAGCTGAATTAATAGATGCCCAAGAGTGATCACTGGAACTGATCTAAAGTGCAATAATCTGTAATGACCTAGAGAGCCGGGTTTGTGGGCGCTGGAAATGGCCAAGCAGAACGTTCTAGATCATTATCTGCTGGTAGGGGTGTTGGAGGAACTTGAGGATGTGTTGCTTCTGCTGGAGAGACTGCTTCCACATTTCTTCTCTGATGTCTTGAACATCTACAAAAGTCCAGGTGAGAATAATTTAACTAATATATATATATATATGTGTATGTGTGTGTGTGTGTGTGTTAGTTAAGACCAGACCTCCAATACCAAGGCTGTGTTTAAGTCCAATTTTTTTATGCCCTTCCCTCCATCTCATTCATTTGAATGTATGTCATTGCTTACATTGCACGAGTGCCCACTACTAGCAGAACCCTTACAATGTTTAAAGTGGTGGTTCATTGTAATTTCGCTTTTTTAACTTTAGTTAGTGTCTAATGTTGCTGCTTGAGCATAAACAGTATCTGCAAAGTTACAGCGCTGAAAGTTCAATGCAAACGGAGATATTGTCTTTTAAAGTTATGGCAGTTTAATGCCTACAATTATGACCGGTTTGGACTACAATGAGCTTCTTCCCGGGTTGGTGACATCATAAACCCTGCAATTAACATAAACCCTGCCCACAGGAACATGCAACAAAGTGTCCGAGGCCGTGTCGCACGGCATTATGGAAGCGGAAGAGTTGTATACACCGGACAATGCGACGCTTTAAAAGGTAATAGAACCCATTATAATCAGTGATATTGTCTACACTGGATGCGGCACTGAAGACAGCTTCCAGAATCTACATGAGTTTAATGCTGGATTTGCACAAAGGCTTTTACTGAAAGATGGAGCAGTTCCCACTTTAAAAGCAGAAGCTGCTGTTTATCGGCCCCAAATTGTAAGTATGCTTTATTGTTTGTACATGTCTTTTAAATGTATAGTTCTGTTGCTATTTTTTGGTTGCATCAAGAACATGAACAAAGACCAACTCATTTTTGCTTCACTAGCCAGTTAGCTAAATTCTATTGCATACTTCTCCAACAAAATGCCAACCAACACCAAAAAACTTCTATGTTAATAGACAAACAGTTGTTTATGCTATAAATTAAATGATACCTTTACAAAAATGCTACTACTCAGTCATGTATTCGGCTACAGTAAAGCTTTAAACAGGATAAAACCGTATATTGAAAGCTAACATAAACAGCAGTGACCTTTACAAGTGACAGCATATCTAAACACTTTGACACAAATACAAACAGAAATACTTACCATTCAGAAATGTCCTTTATTATGTGGTTAAATGTCAAAATAACTCCAATATAATTAAGCACGATCTGCTGTGACATCACTATCTTGTTGCATTGTGGTCTAGTATACATATTGAGTAGACTCGCTCCCTTGGTCAAAATCAAGGGGTTGAGGGTCTGTCCAAATAAACTTCCTTCGCCCACTCGGGTGTATGTCTAAAAGTGGAGTTAAATGCAGCCCAAGATCATTCAAGAGCTACACAGCAAAATCAAGTGTTGGAGTTAATGAGATAATTAAGTGATTTATCAAGTGATGAGTGAACATTAGTGATGAACACCTGCTGTTAACAAGCAAATTCACTGATGGAAAGAGAAACAACAAGAACAGAAAAAGAGAATAGATGAGCAGAAACACAAGAACTACAAATGAAAATAAAGACGTTAAATCTCACAGATCTCAACAGAGGATAATTCAACAACTCCAAAAACAGCGTTACAAGCTTTACTCATTACAAACCAGTATGACTTTTTTTCTGTCATGTGTGTTACAAAAGATCTTATTGAAAATTAACAGAGGTTTAGATGTTTTGTTTCATTTAATGTCAAAGCTTTTTAATCCCCTACATCCCAATGCATAATCGCCACTCCTCTGAAGCTGGTCTTTTACCTTTTAACTGTTCCTCAAACTCGTTTGAGATCTATGGGTGATAGGGCTTTCTCTTCATTTGCTCCAAAACTATGGACCGCTGCCCTCGGAGATTAGGCAAGCGGAATCTCTTAGTGTTTTTTAAATCTTCCCTTAAAACTTACTTTTTTAGGATATTTTATTACATTCTAATTATCTTATTCTTTATCTTACTCTTCACTTTTATGAATGCTTTCTTTTATATTTTATTTTTCTTTTGTTTTATCTTATTTTTGTAAAGCACTTTGAGATGTAACTTTTAAAGGTGCTATAGAAGATAAAGTTTATTATTATTAAAGTCCCCATTATGGTGATTAGTGTTTGCTTTAGATTACAGAGGCTTCCATTTTTATTACAGATATTCTGCGCCAATTTTCCAGGAAATGACAATTATCTTCTCTTGAACACATGAGATGGAAATGGCTTTTTTGCAAATGTTTTATGTGATTTTCCACATAAGTTAAAAGGTTCTTGAATGGTTTTGGTCTTGGAGATCTGGTCTTTTTGCACTGCTGAAATGTGTGTGTGTGTGTGTGTGTGTGTGTGTGTGTGTGTGTGTGTGTGTGTGTGTGTGTGTGTGTGTGTGTGTGTGTGTGTGTGTATACATATTTATTTTAAGTTAGAAAACTGCATGTATAATCAATGTACAGTATATTTTTTATTAAGATTTGTTCAAATAATTTATGTGGCTTTGTGGCCACTAAATCTGCATCTTTCTCTACTCGGTTTAGAATACAGGAAGTCGGGGAACATGACGGGCACCGTCCACAAACAGACTCCTAATCTAGAGGCCCTGCAGGTGCTTTATCAGCGCATGGAGTATGAGTACAAATTCTACAACTTTGTCAAAGCTCAATTCCACCTCACCAAGAGGAAGATCGGTCTGAGGACAGGTCCACAACCCTCCAGATATTATTCTAGTGTGCTTCAGAGGAAGGACCTACAGGAGGAGCTGGAGGAAGAGGAAACAGAAGAATCACTCGACTCGACCGAACAGACCTGAGAGAAGCTCTGAGACTGGGATATACTATAATCTAAAATAATCAATCATTCAGGTGGTCCTACTGAACCATAGAACTGGATAAAGCTTGAAAAATCATGATTTCTTATGTTTATCTGTAAAAACAAAAAAAACAACTAAATGTTGTCATCAGCATTATTAGACTTTAGAATATTTAACAAATTTTAAAAATTTGCTTCTTTTTTTATAATGATTCTTTGAACAATTTTTAAACATATTAGTCACACTGCAACTGTAGTAGCCTTAATAAAATGAGTGAATTCAGAAATCATTTGATATGCATGAAGAGTACTTTTGTTTTGTGGGAAATAAAACTTGACAGCATTAATGTTAAGGTCAAATATACAACAAATAAGTCAGTCTGACATTTTGATATAAATTATGAGTAAAATTTAGATAAATCTCATTATTAAAGTTGATAAAGGTGAAGTTTGAATGACACAAATAAAGACTTTTCAAACATTTGTTTTTTTACACATTTTATCTTCAAGATTAAATACATTTTACCAACATGTATTGAAAACAGCCTACAAACTGATGATGGAGAAATTAACAAATAAAATGAGTGAGACAGAAATTATTAATAATTTTTTTTAAATATATTTTAGATGCAAAATTATGTTTTATCTATCAAGATTAAAGTGCTATTTCTCATGCACAAATGCAAAGATATCAGTATCATGAGTCAATAAGTGCATGACACAGCAGATTTACATTCTGGCTTGAGGTGGTTTATCAAACAGACTCTTTCAGCAGATTGAGCGCATCCAGTGCCGACCCCCAGCTCAGAGTAACACCACAGCCGTCATGACCGTAGTTATGCACCAGAGGCACCTGACGGCCTTGTACATGCAGATATTCCCGCTCCACCCGCGGGTTCGCCCTGCCCGGCCGCAGTCCCACCCACTCACCCATCACCTGAGCCACTCGTAGGGACGGTTCCAGCCGGATGCAGCGCTCCAGGATCCCCTCGCTGTCCTCTTTATCCACCTCCATCCGCCAGTCGCCCCTCTGCCGTGTGCCTCCAATGTTGACGTACCTGATGCCAGGGTAGATGTAGGTCTTGCCATCTCCATCTCGTACGAAGTTCTTCAGCCAAGGAGCGTCAAGCGTCAACATTTGTCCTCGAACTGGATAGACCTCCTCATCCTTCACCAAAAAGTGTGAGCCAACGCCTGAGCAATTAATAATGGCATCGTAATTCAGGGCCAGTTTATGAAGGTCAGTCACCTTTTCATGAAGGATCTGACCTCCAACTGCTCTAAACCTATTGGAAAATACAGATGAACATATTACCAATTTATTTAGTATTGTAAATACTATGCATTCCATTGGGCTCATTCCCCCTGTAGTCTTTATTTGTTTTATGAATGGGCCCTTTTCACATTTCTAGGGTTCTCAGAAGCAGAAGTCGTCATAGTTGGGTAAACTATCATTTTCAATATAATCTTCTTTATAATTTTTGCATTCCCATTTGCTCCAATAGCAAAAGAAAAAAAAATACATGATAGCATTTCTGTGACTCCAAAACAGGAGATTTACGTTAGTTCACCCAAAAATGAAATTTCTGTCATTAATTACTCACCCTCATTAATTACTCACCCTTTTTATCCCCCATAGAAAGCGACATAATTACCGTCATTCAAGGTTCAGAAAGGTATTAAAGACATTGTTAAAACAGTCAACATGACTACAGTGGTTCAACCTCAAAGGGTTAGTTGACCCAAAAAATGTCTGTCATTAATTACTCAACCTCACGTTGTCCCAAACCTGTAAGACCTTCGTTCATCTTCGGGGCACAAATTAAGATATTTTTCCAATTGCATCATAGTCTTTATTCTCACATAATAACCACAACAGAACAACATGAAGGAAGAGTAATTAATGACAGACATTTCATTTTTGGGTGAACTAACCCTTTAATAATTGAGGAAACGCATCATCAAAGTCTGTGAGAAGGGTGCATTATATGATTTATATTTTTTTATTTAAAACAATAAAATATATTTTTATTTGTATATAGTTCAATATATAACTCTTAACTATATAGTTTATAGAATGTTTATTTAAATTTTTTTTATACAGTACCTTTTTTCTAACCATGGCAAGTAGCTGAGACATTCACACTTTAATGTGGTGAACGCTTGTCCAAACTTATGATTAGGGAAAAGCTTCATTTCTTGATCCGACATGTATCTAAATCCAAACACCAAATCTGCCCAGAAGGGCTTTTTCTCACTGGGTACTTCCTTGAAAATGTGGTACCTAAGAGGACGCAAAGTAGAGATTATGATAAATGAAAACCACATCAATACATCATCTTTTTGTGCGATTACTAGGGTTTTACCCGGAGCTCAAGTACACGCCGGCATCTGCGGCTTGTGGGGAATATGCAATGGCCAGAAG
This sequence comes from Megalobrama amblycephala, assembly GCF_018812025.1. NCBI lineage: Eukaryota > Metazoa > Chordata > Actinopteri > Cypriniformes > Xenocyprididae > Megalobrama > Megalobrama amblycephala. The sequence goes on along the minus strand of NC_063048.1, from coordinate 6,094,908 downwards.
ATGATCAAATGACTCCTTGAACCAACGCTGTTGCCGTTCAATAGGGATGTCTAGTAAAACAGTTCAATAACAATTTGATAATCAATTTGACCATTTTTGCATAGAGACTGGCCTAAAAAATTAAAATGCATAATCCCAAACATGCAATTTGCAAATGCAAATTTGATGCATCTGTCAGCGTTCATCTCACCAGGAAACTCAGTCGGTAGGAGGATTCCAGCAGCTCCATCACTGGTAGTGTTAGGCGAGAACTTCTCAGCAATAACAGTTACAGAACAATATGGAAGCGCCTCAGCGATACGCACTGCCGTGGATAAACCCAGCACACCTGCTCCGACCACCGCTGCTTTCACATGCTGCATTTTTCAGCTTGACTACAAGATACAGAAGACATGCTTTAGTGAGCAAATAAACGTCTCTGCAGATATTGATATTTGATTAACTGCAATTCATTCGATTAATCAGCGCATCATGTCATTAATTTGATTAAAAATATATTGATTGACAGCCCTAATTGTTACTCAATATATTATTTATTTACTTTAATTTTTACAATACCTTATGCACTCACTGTAAACCCTAACGCTCAAAATACTTAATTGTTTTGAGTAGGACAAACTTAAATTGAACAAATTAGTTCAGTTAAAATAACTGTTATGAGTATTTAGAACTTTCTTTTTCTTTTGAGGTCACAACACTGAGATATTTTAAGTAAACTAAACTGTTTTATAGTTTTGAGTTGTATGAACTCATTTCTTTTAATTTAGACCAACTTAAGTTTAACTGAAACTGGGCTGGGATTTCTATTTCCCAGCATGCTTTGCTCATGGTACTCGAAAGGGAGAGTAAATGCTAAAATTAAGTGCTATATAATTTTTTTGTGCAAAATTAATGGTAAGGGAGATTTAGTAGTGATTAATATTTTGTTATGCTAATTTAGAAGAGTTTCTGTTAATGTGGGTTTTTAGAGAGTTACCATCATGGTGACAAGTAGCGCACGCGGCTTGGTTTGAGAGCAGGTAAGTTACATGTTTTAAGTTCCTGTACTCATTCAGTAAGTGTTATACCACGCTATTGTTAACATGTTAATTAGCAAGTTGCCATTTTTTGAATAGTCTTATGTTTACAGTGAAGTAAGTAACTCATTTGATTTGGAAGACCTCAAAATAAAAAAGTTAATTAACTAAACATTTTATGTTAATTGCTATTAAAATGTATGAGTTAGCTAACTCAGTACTTCAAGTTAGGAGCAGTTAACATGCATAAGCACTACAAACTCAAAACTTGATAGTTCTACTTCCTTACCTCAAATTTTTTGAGTTAGCCCAACTTATTCGGATTTAAAATGCTCAGAATATCAATAAATATTTACAAAAAAATGTAACATTTTATAAAGATCATTTAAATGCTATTTGAGGTTTATAACATTTAATAAAAACTATTGTTTTTTTCTTTGGAAATATAAGTAAGAGTACAAGTATTCAGAATAAATTGCACTCAAGTAAAGTACAAATACCCCAAAAAACAAGTACAGTAAAGTAAAAGTACTCAAATACTTTACACCCCTGCTAATATTAATTCGAGATAAAAACTGGAACATTATTGTAGCGTTTATGGAAGACTTCATCAACAAAACCTTTATTTATTTATATTTAAGTCACTAAAATTGTAATACGGCTAAATACAGTTTTATAACCTGGAATATTCCTAAATCTTTTTTTGTTTTTGTTGTTCTTTTTTTTAAAGCTAACAAACAAACAAAATCTTCCCTTTCACAAGATACAGACATTTACAGCTATGCAAGAGAACCATAAATTCAGAATTTGTGCCAACAAAGTCAATAAACAACAGACTGGTGACCTACTTACCTGACCATTAGTCTAAATATGTTATGCAACAAAATCACTTTTATAAAAAGTTTTTATAAAACTTTTTTTATAATGTCTTAGTATTCAATATAATAATAATAATAAAAGTACTTTTCATACAGCAACCATATTAGCTTAAACATTATTAAGAAAGCAGGTGTACAGCTGCATAGCAGTAATAAGAAGCATTAATAAAGTTCAGTACAGATAGTATGAATTTTACAACATTGTACAAATGCAATACTTATTAGTACAACTGGAGTAAAGCTAAGGTGAAATTTAACAATGTTAAAAGAACAAGTGCTATTCCAGTATTGGCAGATACTATAGTATTTAAATGTTACATATTTACAGCATCAAGCATTTCGTTCACACACTTACCTCCAAAACCTACTGAGACCAAACCTCAGAGTCTGGGAATTATTAAACACTCTGGCTCTGGCACAAGGCTCGGACTGTTATGTTTGTCCAAACGCATCATGGGAAATTGAGTTTCATGTGTGTTTTTCTGTTACAGATGAAGCACAGATGCGAATATTTAAAACACTAGTTACATATTAGAGTACAACAAATGGTTTTGACTGCAAACGGAACAACATTATGTAGTTATTCTATTCCTTTCAGTTATAAATAAAGGTTTGCGTGTGATGTAATGCGTCGCCAGTACAACAGAGGCGCTGTTCGCAAGCGCAACACTGGGTGACAAATATTACTGTTCCTCCAGGGGGCGCATGGAGGCTCACAAAGACGAATCTCCTTAAAATCCCTGGACGTAAAATCTTTTAAATGCATTTAGCAATAAAATAAAAATGGACAAATGCTCTTACATTCTATATAAAATGATGACTGCATAAAATCCCTTGCGCTTATAAAATGGTTACCACGTGACAACGCCGTCTACAGTGTAAGGTTTGTGCCAGATTACCAAAATCATTTTGTATATTTGTGTAATAGTTAATCCACTCCAGTAGGCTGTGTGTAAGCTCTTCAGTCACAGTAATCTTTCTAATGGTAAAATATAATTATTGTTGGGATTTAATGGATAGATAGTCAATAACAACAGAGACTGTGGGAAAGTACATAAAACAATGCTAGCAAAAATGCAAGCTGTTATCAAAGCCATACAAAATAAAATATTGTGGTTATTATGTGTGAATAAAGACTATTTAGTTGTTTCAGTTGTTGGCAGATTCCTAAAATATAGGTGGTCTAATAACCGTCCCGCCCCTTTTGGAACACAACGCTGCCTTTCTATCCAATAATAAGACTCTAGGATACTGAAATCACGGAACGCATGCTAATTCTCGCGAGATATGTCCGTCTGAAACGGTTCCTTTAAGGTAAGGTCCTGAAAGCTTAATCGTGCATTCTAGTCTTCAGAGAGTAATGTTAGTGTAATTATTGTTTCAAGTGCGGTTCGCAGATTAAACATTGTAATTTATAGATCAGCGCTAGCCCGATATGAGCCTCTTTTAGAGGCGAAAACAAAGCATCTCTTTGTTGCTACACATGGCGCTGGTTTTAAAGCAGTTTATTCATTTGTTATTGTGATCAAAGACCTTTGACACAGATATACATGAAGATTCAGAGTGCGCGCGCGCGCGGGTGTGTGTGACCTATAAAGCGATGTGAGATTTAGGGTGCTTTCACATTAGCACTTTTGGTGCGCACCCGGGTTCGATTGACGTCAGAGTTCGGTACGTTTGGATGATGTGAACGCGGTCTTCTGAACTCGGGTGCGCACCCGCGAACCGTACCCGAGTCCGCTTAAAAAGGGTGGTCTGGGGTGCGGTTCAAGTGAACTCCGGTACGGTTCGCTTCTGATATGAATGCAAACGTACCAAATTGCAGAAGTGAACCGCTATTAATGCCGTATTATTTGATAAAAATGTGTGTTTGTGTGTGTGTTTCACTCACTTTCCCAACGAGCGTGACTGACGTGCTGCAAGCAGAGAGCTGTAGTGTAGCCTTTCTTATTTCTGCTCACCTTCCGTACTACAGTCGCGGCAGATAGAGGCAAGTGTCGTTATGAACAAAACCAACGGTTAAAAAACAAAAATATGAAAGTGAGGAGAGCAACGTTATGCATTTTGCCGCCCTCTCCTGCGCCGTCGTTACTAAGCAACGGAGTAAACAGCTGCTGGTTTGATGACGCAAACGAACCGCGGGTCGGACCCAAATAATATAATGTGAACACAGTCCAGTGGGGGCAGGGGGAGGGGGGAGCAATCGAACTCAGGTTCGGTCCAGGCAATCGAACCAAGTGTGAAAGCACCCTTAATGCACAACACACAATGCACCATACTAGGTTGTGTTTACAGCTCATGAATCATGTAAGCATTGACAGACATCTCTGTAACAACTAATGTGTCAAGTAAATTTGCTTACATTCATACAGTTTGGGTCTAAAGATGGAAATACTATTTTCTTTTAATATAGACCTTTTGAATGATTACCATATTCACGTATAATAGTATTTACATGGTTCTTCAAAAAATCCACCACCATGGATTTACTATGGTAGGGGAGAGTGGGGTAAGATGAGCTATTTTTTTTACTTAGGTGGTCCTCGATGAGGACAATGAGGCAGAAACACAATGAAAGTATTTAAAGTAATTTCAGGATGTTTCCTATCATTTTAAAATGATCAGAATACATCTATGACAAAGGGTTCTAAAAAAATATGGCTTATAAAAAAAGTGTTCCTCTGGCTCAGTTTACCCCAGGTTAGGGGTAAGTTGAGCTGAGTCAGTAGGTGGGTGTAAACTGACCATCTAACTGAATCTGAGACAAACCCATGTGAAATTTTACAGATAATGCACCTTTTTTTAAAAACTAATTTAATAATCAAATTTCCTTTTACAAATATTCATATTTCTTTTTTTTAAAGCTAACTTAAACAACATAAAACCAACCAAATGAAGTTGAAATTTCAGTGTTTAATTGTTTGCATTTCTGAAACAATATGTTGAACTCCAAAGTTGTAACCTTCCCATAAACAGACTAAACAGAGAGTTTGTTGAGTAAAATTAAATAAAAACTGAATTAGAATGAATAAATGTCACTGAAACTAATAAACATTTTAGTCAAAAGGTTCTTGACATGGTAGTTTTTCTGCAATGTCGAAGATGTTAGGCCATTAGAGACTACAAGTGGAAAGATATGATTAAACATCCTCTGGTTCGTATCAGAGAAGGATTTGGTGTACTTGTACACTGTTCCTATCAAATAAACTCGAAAATAAAGATAAACTAAACCAGTTGCGTAATATTACATTTGAAATGACACCAGTTTATACTTCAGATTTAACTTCAATTATTTGCCTTATGGTGGGGTAAGTTAAAGCGCTGGCTCAATTTACCCCCACAGCATAGCTGTCATTTTAGGAAAAGCTAGCTAGCTTACCAATTCAGGATAATATTTAGTTAAATGACTTGCATGGTTTTATACGTTGCTAAATCACTAATATGCATCATAAATATTTTTAGATGTGGACTAATTTGCTTTGATGTAACAGCCATTACATCTTTAATGTTAAAAAATGTTTTTGACAAGCCAAAAAAATTTTTTTAAGTAAATAAGCGACTTCCACTCCTCCCATGTGCTTCTCCTTTTCACAGTCTGGCAGAAATGACGGGTGGTTCTAAAATATATTGTCACATGACAATAAAATTGTACAGTTGCCAAGATACAGGGGGTGGGTCAACTTACCCACTGGCTCATCTTACCTCACTCTCTCCCCTACATACATGGTTCTCAACTGGTTGGTCACAACGGTCACACACAACTCCAAAAGTGTTGGTCTGATGGGTGAAAATATACTTTATTTTAGCGTACTTATTGCGCAAATAATGATTTTACATTCCGTGTCAAATCGACCAAATTTCCCGGCTCAAATTTTTGAGATTGTTAATATTTTTTTTCCGTAGAAAGACAAACATAAATAGTGAGGAAAACCAAAATATTAAATGTCACAGATGTATATTTACTGAGTAATCCACTATTTTTAGAGGGGGGTCAAAAACATTTTCAAAACCACGTTTGGTTTTTGATCACTGAAAATGGGTAAAATTCAACAATTTGAACATGGAGCTGCATTGAGATCCCCATATCTATAGGACTGAACTATATAGGGCCTTGAAAATGAAGCTTTCAAAAGGAAAGTTTATCAAGAATGAGAATCCAGAAGGATATTAAAGCGGAACTCAGTAAGATTTGCGAAGCTCCCCCTACAGCTTCCTTCAGTGAATCACAAGCGCAGCTATGGACTATAACGACTACAGCGCTCACCAGAGCAGTAGTTTTGCAAATACAGTACAAGAAATCTCGATGGAGGTGGGTAATTTTCAAAAATGCCTTATAAAGTCATAATATATACATTGTTTTTGAATTACCATAAAGCATTTTGTCACTCTCGCGTGAACGTGAACACGAGGCGAGATTGTGTCGGGTCGGCGCAGCTCAACTTGCAAGTGCTGTTTTCTGGCGTAGACGTGCCAGAGGGGGTTAGTGCACGCCTCAAACACACCACTACAAGTCAATTAACCATCGTAAGGACTTATAAAACTATTTATGAAGGTAAAGTCACTTAGTTCTGCTTTAAGATATCTTACAGTTACATGCATGTAAACTTTGGAAAAGGAGTATTTATGGCACTCAGATATGTTCTACGTAATTGAGTTGATAGAAAAATACGAGATACAATTCTAGTTTTAACATTATTTGTTCTTCAGATATTCCTCTTTAAAGGAAAAAGTATCAGCTGTGTGCAAAGTGACCCACATTTGGTTTTTGACCACTGAATGTATACAACTGACCAGTTTACTCATGGAGCCGCATTAAGATCTCCATATCTTTGGGACTGAACCATTGAAGGCCTTTAAAATGCATACACCAAAAGGACAGTTGGTTGTGAACCAGAAGCGAAAAGGATTTTAAGATATCTTTAATATTTCTTGAGTTACAAGCATGAAAACTTGAGGCAAAAAACACAAGAAGTGGTTTTTCATTATATGCCAACTGTCACTGTTGGCATATAATGAAACAAAGACTGCTAAAGTCAACAGATTTTACTAATAGACCTACCAATCTCTGTGTAAAAATAAAATAATGATGCTGCCATCTTTTTAAAGTCATTTTTACACCCTTCTAATTTGGCTCCAAATTTCAGGTGAAAATTGGCATTTTTACCCCCATTCGACAAAATAGTGGATTACTCAGTAAATATACCTCTGTGACATTTAATATTTTGGCTTTCATCACTATTTATGTTTGTCTTTCTACAGAAAAAAATTATTAACAAAATCAAAAATTTGAGCTGGGGACCTCTGGTTGCCCAGGTGAAAAAAAAGTACACTTCCATAATGTACTTAAAGTGCTCTATTTTTGCACACTAATTTGGTAATTAATGTACTAAAAATTCTTTTTTATTACTTCTTAAGATAATCTTAAAGGTGCCCTAGATTGTTTTTTTACAAGATGTAATATAAGTGCTAGGTGTCCCCTGAATGTGTCTGTGAAGTTTCAGCTCAAAATACCCCCTAGATTTTTTTTTATTAATTTTTTTAACTGCCTATTTTGGGGCATCATTAACTATGCACTGATTTTTTCAGCACGCCCCCTTTAAGAGATGCGCTCCCTCTGCCCCACGAGCTCTCGACTATATATACATTGCATAAACAAAGTTCACACAGCTAATATAACCCTCAAATGGATCTTTACAAGATGTTCGTCATGCATGCTGTATGCATGCTTCGAATTATGTGAGTAAAGTATTTATTTAGATGGTTACGTTTGATTCTGTGTGAGTTTGAGGCTATGCTCTGTGGCTAAAGCTAACATTACACACTGTTGGAGAGATTTATAAAGTATGAAGTTTTGTTTATGCATTATACAGACTGCACGTGTTTAAAAATGAAAACGACTCTCGTCTCCGTGAATTCAGTAAGAAACGATGGTAACGATGGTAACTTTAACCATGTTAAATGTTGTAAACTTTAAGCATGTTGCTAATATACTGTTAAATGTAACAGTATATTAGCAACATGCTAATGAGACATTTAGAAAGACAATTTACAAATATCACTAAAAATATCATGATATCATGGATCATGTCAGTTATTATTGCTCCATCTGCCATTTTTCGCTGTTGTTCTTGCTTGCTTACCTTGTCTGTGCACAGATCCAGACGTTAATACTGCCTTTCCTTGTCTAATGCGTCGAATGGGCTGGCATTATGCAAATATTGGGGTCATACATATTAATGATCCCGACTGTTACGTAACAGTCGGTGTTATGTTGAGATCCGAGTGTTTTCCGGAAGTCTTTTAAACAAATGAGATTTACGTAAGAAGGAGGAAACAATGGGGTTTGAAACTCAATGTATGTCTTTTCCATGTACTGAACTCTTGTTATTCAACTATGCCGAGGTAAATTCAAATTCTGATTCTAGGGCACCTTTAAGAACATCTAAGTGTACTCAACTGTGCTATTTTGAGACACCATGAATATGAACTAAAATGTGCTTTTAACATACTATCTCTGTATTGAAAAAATATATTTAGTTGCCACTGTGAACGTATACTTTAAATTTATATTATTAATTTAAATTTATATTATTAATGCTTTTTGGCTTGTTTGCATAGCATAAACCTTTTTCAACACCCCCACTCCCTCAAAACAATACACTTTAGTTGTCAGATAAACCTGGTATTGTATATTAGGAATATTGTTAGAAAAATTTATGTTACTTGGTAGAATCTAGTCAAATTAGACAGATGCCAACATGGACAGGTTGTGTGACATGCCCTCATCTTCAAAAACCATGAACAAATCTACCCAAAGAAAAAAGACAATACGATCCAGACTACATGAAATATGGGTTTGATATTGTGTTGTTCACCACCTGATGCCCATCTAAACCCACTGCTCTATTGTAAACTTAATTTGTCCTTTTTAGATTCATAACGGCATCATGTCTGCGCCGTCTCTAGCGCCAGCATCGTCGGTCCTCACCCTGCATTCAAAAACACACAAGGACACCATCCTGCATAAATTTGACAAACTCAGAAGAAGGGAACTGCTCTGTGACATAACCCTTATTGTAGAAGACGTGCACTTCAAGGCGCACAAGGCTCTTTTAGCAGCGAGCAGTGAATACTTCTCAGTAATGTTCACTGCTGAAGATCAGGTAAGCCAGTCGGTGTACAAGCTGGATGGCATGCCTGCGAAAACCTTCGCGACTGTGCTTGAGTTCATCTACAGCGCAAATGTGTTGGTGGACGAGAGTAGCTCTGAGCAGCTGCTTGACATGGCCCGCTTCCTGGACATCCCAGATTTGCTCAAAGCCCACGAGGACCTTCAAAAGGACAGTTCAACGGTTGAAAATGTGATGTCTGCTGAGGGAGGGGGTGTTGATGACTGCATACAGACAAAGCGTAAAAGAGGGCGCCCGAAAAAGTGCATGTTCACTCAGGATTTAAGCCAAAAAGAGAGTCCAGAAAGCGGTTTACCAACACAGACTAGCTCTGAGACTCAAGAGCCTTCAGAACCTCTCTTAGATCCCACTTCACCACCAAGAGATTTAAGTGACAGCGACTACAACCCCAGAGAGGACAGACCCCGTCACAGCAAGCGCAAAATAAGGCAGCCTGTCAAACTGAAGGGATACAGGTTAGGAGACAATCTGACTGAGCAGAAGGAGCCGGGGAAGAGAGGGCGAAAGAGGAAGTACCCAGACACAGAGGCCAGATGTGAAGAGTGTGGGAAGGTTTTTAAAAGCCATCTCTTTCTGAAGATACATCAACGAACTCATACAGGTACACCTCATTTATATTGTACACTAAGCATTTTGTTATGTCCCTGAGGCATTTGTACTTAGAAACTATTTAACAAAATGTGCAGTGTCTATACTTTTTGGCAATATTGTGTTACTTTCTTGTGAAAAATATTTTCTTAAAAAAAAAAAAAGCGCAATATATTTTATAAAAAACGACTATAAAGCTATGCCCCTCAGTCTGAACTCAACCCTGTCACGCCAACCATTCTTCGCCTATAATAAATTAGACTCCACCCATATGTGACATCATTTACCAGAAATGACATCATTCAGGTCTCTTTAACAGTGGTTCAGAAGATGGTAAGTAATAGCATATTTTTTTATGAATATTTTTGAGGCGTATTAGAGTCAGGGAGGGTATTGTCAAGCTTAAAGGGTTAGTTCACCCAAAAATGAAAATTCTGTCATATATTACTCACCCTCATGTCGTTCCACACCCGTAAGACCTTTGTTAATCTTCAGAACGCAAATTAAGATATTTTTGTTGAAATCCTTTATAATACTAATATTGAACCACTGTACTCTCAAGAACTGATTTAAATATGTTTTTAGTACATTAATTGATCTTGAGAGAGGAAATGTCATTGCTCCCTATGGAGGCCTCACGGAGACATTGGATTTCAACAAACATATCGTAATTTTCCTTCCGAAGATTAACTAAGGTCTTACGGGAGTGGAACGGCATGAGGGTGAGTAATAAATGACAGAATTTTCATTTTTGGGTGAACTAACCCTTTAACAACTCAACCCCATCACATAAAATTAAAATTGAAAATTACTATTTTTCGAAATCCTATTTTAATCCATAAGTATTTACAATGTACTTATTTCATTGCTGCCATATATGGTCTACTTCCCTACACTGCAAGAGAAGCAGTGGCCATTTTGAGCAAAAAACCTCAACCCCATCACACTCAACTCTCACATATCTGTATATTTCTCATTGTTTTGGGGTTGAAAACTTGTGACAGGTTGTGACCACAGACAGAGTTTTTTATTTTTAACTTCAGTCAAATGTGAAAATTCTCATAAATGTTACATTTGTAGTTGTTCAGTTGTTATGAGGGACACATGAGCAGTAGGTATATATTTGTTTTATAGCAAGTTTTGTGTAGAAACCTTTTTAAACCCATTCCATTTTGTCTGCTATGGGGTTGAGAATTAAATCTGGAAAATAAATAAATAAATAAATAAATAAAAGGTCTTTAATGCCTGAGGTGGGTAAATATAAGAGGTTTGATATGTGCCTAATGATGTGGGGTATTTGGAAAATAATTATATGTAGTTTAAAAAAAAAATCCAAGTTGAAATATTACCGAATCCCAGGAATGACCCATAACCGACTAGAAAGTAACAATGATGAACGGAGACATGAAAAATACAAACAGTTAGACATAAAATGAAAGGTTTGTTGGGTAACATTTTACAATAAGGTTTCATTTGTTAACATTGAGTTTGTGAAAAGTGTCCATTGGAAATCTCAATGTAAAATGACCTTTTTATGCAGGTGAAAAACCGTTCAGATGCAGTGTTTGTGGGAAGGGTTTCACCCAGAAACACACTCTTTTGGTTCATCAGCGCATGCACACGGGAGAAAAGCCCTTCATCTGCACCATATGCTCCAAAGCGCTGTCCACCAAACACTCCCTACTGGAGCACATGAACCTACACGCAGGTGACTACACAACTACTGCACAAACATACCAAATCACTGCTCCAACTTCAAACGTTTGGGCTAAGATTACAGTTTTTTCACAATTGCCAAGACACATTTCTTGAAACCCTCACCCATTCTCTCACAACATTAAACACAAAGCCAAATCTTCAAACTAAACTCACAAAACCCCTGACTCTTCTGGCAAAATCAAACAATCAAACAAAATCATACTCACAGCCAATCAATATATATAAACACTACAGATCATTCATTAGACACTAAAAATGGAGAACGCAGCATCCAAAGCATGGAGTTACAGAAAAAAGTATTGTAATCACAACTTTTTTGTTTGATTTTTGACCTTTTGTATTCAGGCTATTGTAGTAGGGTCATTCCGTGTCAACTCAACCAGAGGTCCCCAGCTCAAATTTTTGATTTGGTTAATTTTTTTTTTTTTCTGTAGAAAGACAAACATAAATAGTGATTTAAAGCCAAAATATTAAATGTCACAGATGTATATTTACTGAGTAATTCACTATTTTGTAGAGAGGGGGGTCAAAATGTCAATTTTCACCTGAGATTTGGAGCCAAATTAGAGGGGTGTAAAAATGACTTTAGAAAGATGGCAGCTTCATTATTTTATTTGTACACAGAGATTGGTAGGTCTATAAGTAAAATCTGTTAACTTTAGCTATCTTTGTTGCATTATATGCCAACGGTGACAGTTCAAAAAAGGCAAAAACCACTTCTTGTGTTTTTTGCCTCAAGTGGAGCTGCTTTGAGATCCCCATATCTATAGGACTGAACTATATAGGGCCTTGAAAATGAAGCTTTCAAAAGGAAAGTTTATTAAGAATGAGAACCTAGAAGGATATTAAGATATCTTGAATACTCTTAGAGTTACAAGCATGTAAACTTTGAAAAATGAATAATTATGGCACTCAGACAGATATGTTCTATGTAATTGAGTTGATAGAAAAACACAAAATACATTTCTAGTTTTAACATTATTTGTTCTTCAGATATTCCTCTTTAAAAGAAAAAAGTAGCTGTGTGCAAAGTGACCCACATTTGGTTTTTGACTACTGAAAATGTGTACAATTTACCAATTTACTCATGGAGCCACATTAAGATCTCCATATCTCTGAAATTGAACCATTGAGGGCCTTTAAAATGAAGATACCAAAAGGACAGTTGGTTATGAACCAGAATCTAAAAGGATATTAAGATATTTTTAATACTTCTTGAGTTACAGGCATGCAAACTTAAAGGCAAAAAACACAAGAAGTGCTTTTTGCCTTTTTTGAACTGTCACTTTTGGCATATAATGCAACAAAGATTGCTAAAGTCAACAGATTTTACTAATAGACCTACCAATCTATGAGTAAAAATAGAATAATGATGTTGCCATCTTTCTAAAGTCATTTTTACACCTTTCTAATTTGGCTCCAGATCTCAGGTGAAAATTGTCATTTTGACCCCCATTTGACAAATGGGTTTTGGCCAGAGAATGGGGTTCAGAGAATGGGGTTTAGGCCCTGTCCCAAATGGCACACTTCATGTGCACTTTCGGTCTTGTGGACTTACAATGGCTGCTGCGTGTACATGTCCATTAAGTCCACAAGACCGTAGGGTGTCCCATTCGTCATTTAAGCTTAAAGAAGGGTGCTCGTGAGCGCCCCTTTTGCGGCTGCTATGCGCCCTCGATGCGTATTTCTGCTGAGCCCGCAAGACTGTGAGCTACGCAGAGGACTTTACTCGGAGGAAGACAGTGAGGGTTTAGGGTGCCTTTGGGACAGGGCCCTAGTCTTAGCAAATCCAGCAAAGATGCATTAAATTGATCAATTGTAACAGTAAAGACATTTAGAATGTTACAAAATATTTATTTGATGATAATAATAAGAAATGTTTCTTCAGCAGCAGTTGATTTCTGAAGGATCATGTGACACTGAAGACTGGAGTAATGATGCTGAAAATTCAGCTTTGCCATTGCAGGAATAAATTACATTTTCAAAATATATTCAAATAGAAAACACAATAATATTTCACAATTTTACTGTTTTTACTTTATTTTTTTATCAAATAAATGTAAAAAACATTGGTCATATTATGATATAGTACATGACCAAAACACCTGAATATATTTATATAATATATTTGTCTTTCCGCAGAGAATAAATCTTTCAGTTGTGACCAGTGTGAGAAAAGCTTCAGTCAGAAGCGGCAGCTGAAAAGCCATTACCGCGTTCACACTGGAAAAGCTTTACCGGAGTGTGCGCAGTGTCATCATAAATTTATGGATGCAGCTCAGCTGAAGAAGCACCTGAGAACTCACACTGGTAATAAACAGATCACACTTCACAGCAGTTTGCATACTATCCGTGCTGTATGAACACCTGTGTTATTACTGCAGGTGAGAAGCCGTTTACATGCGAAATCTGTGGGAAGTGTTTCACAGCCAAGAGCACACTCCAGACGCACATCAGGATACACAGGTCAGAAATCAACATATTAAAATGACATTAACGTATTAAGACACCGCTGGTGAAGAGGGTAAAAAATTCAAACTGATAGATATCACCATGCTTCCCTAGTTGACAGATTGCATTAAGAATTGCAGACATTTTTTTGTATTGCAGGCTGTCTTAAATATTATGTTTAAATATTCAAATGAGGCATTGTGTAATTAAAAATGCACTAATTTGCATATATTTCCAGAACAGAAATCTGAACGTGAAGAGTTTTTACAGATTTTTGGATATCTTTTTATCACCCCATAAATCAGAAACACTGTCAACAGCCAGAAAAAGAATACATTTGCATCATGTTTTAAGAAATAAAATCAGGCGAATGATCGATGAACAAACCCCTCTGTAAAAACCTTCAGAATATAGATAGAAATGAATATAAAGCTCAGGGTTCCCACGCCCCTTGAAAGTACTTGGATTTCAGACACATGAATTCAAGGCCTGGAAAGTACTTGAAAACAAGTATTGGTCCTTGAAAGTGCTTGAATTAAATATGAAATAAATTTTGTGAAAATTATAACACGCCCCTCTTAGTCCTAGTACTGTTTTGGAACCAAACAGATATCGCCCCCCCACTGACTACCATAGTAGGAAAAATAATTACTATGGTAGTCAATGGGGGGTGAGATCTGCTTGGTTATTGACATTCTTCCAAATAGCTTTTTTTTTTGTGTACAGCAGAACAATAAAATTCAAACAGGTTTGGGACAACTTGAAGGTGAATAAATGACAGAATTTTCATTTTTGAGTGAACTAACCCTTTAAAAAGTCAAAATTGCATGATTATATTGCGTGTCTTATAAAGTCAGAATTGTGATATATAAATTACAATTCAGATTTTTTTCCTCAGAAGCTCATTTATATCTCTCAATTCTGACTTTCTTTTCTCAGAATTGCAAGCTTATATCTATAATACATTGTATATATTCTGACTTTAAGCCACAATTACGATCCATATAATATTTTTTTTTTCTCTCAATTGCAAAATGTATATAATATTCTCTCTATATGATGTTTTTTACTCAAGTAATGATTCATAAAAAATGAAAACCAAAACTAGTATGGAATAATTGTTAACATTAGGGATAAGAAAGCTGCAAACAGTTTTAATTTATTTCCAAAATTAATGTACAAATGATTCTGTACCTCTTCCGGGTTAAAATGGATGCAAATGCAATCGGAGGATTAAAATGTTAAGTACTGCAGGAGGTCTTTCATGACGCTTCATATGTGATGTGAATTTGATAGGTGCTTGATGTAAAATAAACTGTGCTTTAAAAAGTCCTTGAAAGTCCTTGAATCTGGTGTTCATGAAAGAGTGGGAACCCTAAAAACTGCTGAAGTTGAGATTTCTGGGCTTTAAATATATGTATTGTAATTGAAATCTACAGCTGCAAATATATAAAGTGAAATAAAATGTTATCCATCTTTTTCCCACGCCCCATGACACAATAAGCGAAAGGTTCGCTCTATGAACGCAATAAGCATTTTCAAAAACTGGGTAGAATGAAATGACATTATTCTACTCACCCTTCAACCATCGAACATTAAAGGTTTAGTTCACTTCAGAATTAAATTTTCCTGATAATTTACTCACCCCCATGTCATCCAAAATGTTCATGTCTTTCTTTCGTCAGTCGAAAAGAAATTAAGGTTTTTGAGGAAAACATTCCAGGATTATTCTCCTTATAGTGGACTTCAACAGTTACGAACTGTTGCCTACTACTTTAAAGGGCTTTACACAATCCCAGACGAGGAATAAGGTCGCACGTGACCTTTCCACCGTGATTACGTAATGCGTGGCACATCACAGAGCAGTGCAAGACGAGCATTTGTAGTTAAAAAGTATATACTTTTTAAAAAATTTTGACAATTTGTTTGAATCGTTTCGCTAGATAAGACCCTTATTTCTTCATCTGGGATCATGTAGAGCTCTTTGAAGCTGCACTGAAACTGACATTTGGACCTTCAACCCGTTAAACCCCAGTGAAGTCCACTATATGGAGAAAAATGCTGGAATGTTTTCCTCAAAAACCTTCATTTCTTTTCGACTGAAGAAAGAAAGACATGAACATCTTGAATGACATTGGGGTGAGTAAATTAACACAAAATGTTCATTCTGAAGTGAACTAATCATTTAAAAGGAAATTTAAAAGTGAAAAAGCATTAAAAAACAACTACAACAGACCATGAATAACCCCAAAAGCTTGAATATTTCTGCAGCAATATTATGGACAGCTTAAATATAACTGTAGTAATATATGTCTGTACTATATAACGTGTTGCCTTAATCAAAAATGTTCATTAACTGGAACAGTAAGTGATTTGCGTCATTTTGACGGAAAATTTGATAAATTGTATTTACCTGCTTGATAAATATTCTAGAAAACACTGTTAATGTGGATTAGAAGTGAAAAGTGGAGACAATTATCTTTTTAATACTGTTACAGCAGAATACAAAGGAAAAAAGAAAATAATCAGGAGGAAAAGAATGCTGTGACTGAAAAGAGTCATAGATATTCTTGTTATAATTTGCCACATTAAAATACCAAGTGTTACGCTCATTCAGCCAAATTTACTAATAAGGATTATTTGTAGAGCAACCTTATGATTTGAAATGATTTATTACAGTCTTTTTGAGTGGAACTTCCCCAAACCAAAAGTGCCTCTCTTATAATCTGAAATGAAGTTGGCTCATTAGGAAAAAGGTGGATATAAATCAGACAAATGATATATAAACAAACAAATCAGTAAAAATCTTGAGAATATAGATATAGATAGCTGCTGAAGTGGAGATTTCTGACTCATTGCAAGAGAAAAAATGGCCTTTAAAGATATGAATTGTAATTGAAATCTACATATGCAAATAGATAAAGTGCAATAAAATAAACACTTAAAAGTGGATTATGGATGTTTTCTTTCCACTTGTCTGAAATAAGTTATAAAAAGCCCAAATCTAAAACTGACCAGTGCATGAAAAAACAATGTTTTTGCCTTAATGTTCCAGATTTGCATGTTAAAACAAATCTTTCTTGTGATCCAGAGGAGAGAAGCCATACGTCTGCAACATCTGTGATAAGACCTTCTCCGACCCCAGTGCCAGGAGGCGTCACGTGGCGTCTCACACGGGTAAAAAGCCGTTCACGTGTTCTGTCTGCAACCTGTCGTTTGCCCGAATGGACAACCTTAAAGCTCACACCAAGACCCACAAGAAAGAGCGTCAACAAGGAGAAGCTGAGAGCACGGGACCTGCCGAGGCGGAGGCCCCCTCAGGAGCCGGAGAAATGCACAGCATCCTCCAACTTCAGCCGTACCAGCTTCCCGCCCACGCCGAGCAGGAAATCCAGCTGGTGGTGACCAGCGAGGTGGAAAACATCAACCTGGGTCAGGATCAAGGTATCAGCATCATCACTGCAGAAGATACTTCTGTGGAGCAGGGTCTCAACCTTCTCACCCAACCTGCTGGTCACGTCCAAAACCTGGCGCTGGTCACGCCGGACGGATTAGACGGCGGTACTCAAATTCAAACCATCAGCGTCTTGGGAAGTCAAGTGAGCAGCGGACCACCGGAGCAAATGCACGTCATCACGCTGACAAAAGAAGCTATGGAGCAACTGCAGGTTCATCACGGAGCTCCGCAGCAGCTGCAGGTGATCCACCAACTGTCCGAGACCTCCGATGAAAATCCCAGCCGGCCGAGTCCAACAGGAGGCATTCACATCAGCAGTCAGAGTGGGCAGCCCATCTCCATCAGCCAGACCAGCGAGCAGATTCCCAGCGATCAGATTCAGGGTCAAACCTTCCAGATCCAGGCTGGAACGGTCTCGTACCTCTACACCACCAGCATGACCCCGCAAAACTGAACCGACACAACTGTATGAATCCTTTAGGACTCCCTCATAATGCTGATGCTTGTCCTCTTTTGATGTAAATGGTTCCATTTTTTTATACAGTAAAGCTGACTGAGAATAAGCAGAAACATCTTTTTTTTTTTTTTTTTTAGATAATGGCTGCAATATGGATCATGAAGTCTAACCATTATTAAATTGTTTTTGTACTTGACTAAAGATAATAAAGGGTTCACATACATATAACTCCAAATATATTTGTCCAAAATCCATTTATTTAAGTGACACAGGAACAGTTTGCCCATTGCCGTAATGCAAAAGTTTTTATTTTATACAATTTCTGTAATGCAAAAAAATCATATTAATGATAATTTGATATTCTTTACTGTAAAGCAATGAAAATGGCAATTGCAGTTATATATATATATATATATATATATATATATATATATATATATCACATATAATAATAATTTATTTATAAAATTACAGAAAAACAAGTTTTTGCATTGTTTTTTAATTTTATACATTTTTGACTATTTTTAACATCTGTATAGTTTTAATTTTTATATTAGTTTTAGTTATTTTAGTACTAAAGTTAATGAAATTGAAATGAAAATGAGTGTTGCCTTGGCAACTAGCTGAAATAAAATATTTTTATTAAGTAAATTTAATGCTTTATTTTATTTCAGTTAATGTTTATTTTATTTCAAGTGACAAATTCCTCAAAAATGCTATTGAGGAATTTGTCCCACCCCAAAATCATTATGGAGAATTTGAATACAATCTTTATGGTCCTAAAAAATTTATTGGAATTTTGTAGTGAAATGTGACCTGGATATGCATGAGATTCACCCAATAAGGGTTAAACATATATTTTTAAATGCAAAGTTTTGATTTAAAAAAAATCAGACCTGTCACGGCCATTTAGATTAGACTGCACACAAGTAAAAGTGGAAGACAGGATATGGGGCCGGTTGCATAAACCACTTAGACTAGTCTTAAAAGTTAAGACTATTTTTTTCTTGAAGAGTGGTCAAAATTTTTAAAAGTCTGTTACATAAAAAGGTAGATTGGTGTACTTGGAATTGGAAAAATAACATTGATTACCCCTTGGTTAACTGCAAGTTGGTCAAACTAGTTCTTAAGACACAGTCTTAATATAGTGACTAAGTTTATGCAACTGGCCCCTGGCAGATCCAGCCTCCAACTACATCTGTTCTCTCCACTGATATCCTGTCTTCTCTCTACAATCACTATCAATAAGAAGAAGTCTCAAAATAAATCAAAAGGTGTCAGTTTGTGTGTTTTAGGTTGATTCACTTGTGACCCAATCTAAGATTCTGGTATGACGGGTGGTTAGAAGAGGCGATTCCATCAGAAAGACTGGGTAACAGTGTCTCTGAAATGTCCAGACGAAGACGATTGGAATTCTGTGAATTAGAACAATGGAATGTTAAAAAATTAAACTCATACACATAACTGATGTTCTTTGTTCAGAATTTGATTAAAAGAAAACAGTCAAGAAGGGTTGAAAAGACATTAGTAAATGAAGAAGAAATCGTTTAATTTTGGGCGAACTATTCCTGTAATGGTTGGCATGTTAAATGACATTTACTGCAAAAATCAATTAACTCACTGTTTTGGGTCTATCCAGAGGTGTCCAAGACTCTCTCCAACCAGATTCAGTGTTGAGGTCATCAGTTGTGTTTATAAAGCTACTGTTTGTAAAAGACATAACTGAGTTGTTCCTGAGCAAACCTGCAATACAACAAGCCACAGACCAGTAGATGCAAAAGGACACATATTATTGTTTGTTACTGTTATATTGCATATTTTTCTTGTTATTACTTGTCTTTTGTATAATGCTTTGGCAATATTGTAAAGACAATCATGCCAGTAATGTACTTGAAAATTGATTTACCTGTCGATGCGTTTCTTAAACGTAGCCTTCTCGAGGAGGAGCTTTGGCGTCCTTAAGCACGAAAAAGTCATTTATGTGAATAAAAATGTTTCCTTAATTCTAAAAACAGTCAATAAAAACAGTTTTATGAGCACCTGAAGGAAATGAAGATTTACACAATGATGCCTCAATATTGTGCATCTGACTTTGTAGTTTGTCCACCTGCTGGAACGCTTCCTGTTTCAGACTCCGCTCCTGATGAAGCTGACCTCTCACCTTCAAAATACAAAATCATTAACATTTTTGCATTTGGCAAACACTTATCCAAAACAACTTACATTGCAGTAAAAGAGTACATTTCATGCATTCCCTGGGAACCAATCCCATGACTCTATAATTCTATACAGAAGCTTTTCTTCTAATAAAGAGTTCTGTCAGGTGCTTCATTCAGTATATAGAACTTTTTAGGGGTTTTATTAATTTAGTTTTCATTTATTTTTAATTTGTATGAATTAAGCAGCTTGTAAACAACACTTTCATGTTTAAGGGGTTATTTTTTTAGTTGATAAAGTATGATGAAGTATTTTGATGTTGAAAAGGTGAAGTTAGTTTTATGGATATCATGAGAGCATCATAAAGCTTGCAGTTCAGACTCACGTGTTTGATTTGCTTGTGGTTGCGCTGTTGCCATAGCTCCGTCTCTTTGCTGTTTTTCTCGAGTTGTGCACTCAGAGCCCTGAGTCGACTCTCTCTGTCCTCCACGTCCTCCTGCAGCTGCTCCAGGCTCTGCCTCCTCAGGCTCTCCAGCTCCTGTCGGCTTTGTGCGTCTCGTGCAGAGCGATGCTCCACGTCCTGCAGCTTCTGAGACTGAGACAGAAGTGTACAGTACTTCACCTAATACTTAAGTATTATTTTGGGGAATCTATACTTCAGTTCTGTTAAAACGGAATAGGCCTACTTGGAATTTACATTTACAAGATAAAAATAATACTTGGTACTCAATACAATTCCACAGACTTAAAAGTACGAAGTACATGTCTTAAATAGTTTCTCATAACATTTTACATTAGCAGACACTTTTTCCAAGGCGACTTTGCATTCAAAGTACACATTTACATTCCGTCAAGGTAACACTTTTAATGACTTTCATTAATAAATCATTAACAAACATTATATACTGCTTAATAACAGATCATTAGTTAATATATATTCACATACCTAGAAATATGAGATAATAGCTTGATAATGTTTACTAATGAACGTATTAAACATTACATGTTCATTGATTAACAGATCATATTGTATCATATATTCATATATTACCTAATGCACTTTTTTTTTTTTTTTTTACTACATTTACAAATATACAAAAACAAAAAAACGTGTTTGGTAGCTACGAGTGATCTGGATGTTCAACAGAAAATTGAACATTACAAGAATGACTGGTCACACTTTATATTAGGTGTCTTTAACTACTATGTACTTACTGCGTCTGGCTGCAACTAGCAAAGAAGACTTACATCGCACCTGTCAGATCGATTGGCATTGTTTAAACACTGGATAAAATCGTGACTAAATGATAGGGCCCACCCTACCCTGTTTTCATGTAAATAACATTTGAAATTCAGGTCTGTAACCTACTTTTAGACTGCTATGGTGAGGTGAGATACAGGTATCTGGTGGCGTCAGGGATCTAGGTTTGGTGGCATTTTATTTTCGGGTAGGAATTTAAGGGCATTTGTTAAGTAGTACCCAATGCAAAATCATACTGGGGTGGCCAGAGTTTATGCAGGGGTGGCCCAATTTGATTACTATAAGGGAACACTGTTCAAACTGTTTATATTACATTGTTTTGATAATTAAATTTTATTTTCTTGAATTTGTTTTTTTTTTTTTCCCATTGATGTATGATTCAAGGAATATCCTGTTTAAGGTTGAGGCAATAAAAACATGTTTTGCACCCAAATTACAATTGTGTAAAGTTGTTTTAGCTAAAGCAAGCATTTAGGTAAACTTAACTAACCACCCTTTACACAAGTGTTGTTACAGTAGCATTAAACGTCCAATGCCCATAAAGGTACTATGGAGATCGACTTGAAGAATGAATGTAATGCATTTATAAACAGGTAACGTTAATATCTCAGGCGATCTCTTCTACACTCTCATACTGTATATTGACATAGAAAACAGCTCCTTCGTTAAATTGTAATAATGACGTTTTCAGAGTTATTACTGTTTGGTCCAACTGTCAACTGTCACTTGAGATTTGAATCAAATAAATACAGGCTTGGTAAAGACACTCCATAATTCTTTTATTTACACACTCGTGCCGTCGAACTGTTGTATAAACGCAAATCTTACTGAGCCGTGCAAACTTTTGAACACACACACATATATATATATATATATATATATATATATATATATATATATATATATATATATATATATATATATATATATATAAATGTAAAAAAAAAAAGTGCATTAGGTAATATATGAACTGAAGTTTAATTAGATTTGATAGCATTTTATTTAAATTAAATAATGATCTTTTAATCATTATGTAACCTTTAATAAGTTTATTTAAACAATAAAAAGCATATTATCTCATAGCTATTTGAATATATATTAACTAAAGATCTGTTAAGCATTATATAATGTTTGTTAATGATTTATTAATAAAAGTTAATATAAAGTATTAACTTCCTTTCAAAGTCAGATTATAATAACAATATAATATCCATTGCTGTAGATGGATTAACCTGAGTTCATGATTAGTCTTGATTACTAGTTTAAAAATCACTATTTTCAAAAGTCAAGCACAGTAAAATCATCTGCTGAAAATTGTAACTGAAAATATTTAGGGAACAGGTTTTAGCATATTGGTTTACTTTAACATCTGCTGTGTTCTAGAGATTTACATAGAACAATTACAAAAGTGATTTTTGACAGGAAACTTTATTTTTGCATCAAAAATACTAAAATTAGAAAATCTCTACTTTGCATTTTTAAAAAGCTCAGAACACTAATTTTTCAACTTTAAATTTAATTAAATGTGTTACAGGTTTTTTTTTTTGGGGGGGGGGGGGGGGGTGCTTTTAATTGAGTAAATTATAAGTATCTATACTTTAACTTAAAGGTGCCCTAGATTATGTTTTTAAAAGATGTAATATAAGTCTAAGGTGTCCCCTGAATGTGTCTGTGAAGTTTCAGCTCAAAATACCCCATAGATTTTTTTTTATTAATTTTTTTAACTGCCTATTTTGGGGCATCATTATAAACGCACCGATTTACACAGCTAATATAACCCTCAAAATGGATCTTTACAAAGTGTTCGTCATGCATGCGGCATGCATGCGTCAGATTATGTGAGTATTGTATACTGTTATATTGTTTACATTGATTCTGAATGAGTTTGAGGCTATGCTGCATGACTAAAGCAAACATTACACACTGTTGGAGAGATTTATAAAGAATGAAGTTGTGTTTATGAATTATACAGACTGCAAGTGTTTAAAAATGAAAATAGCGACGGCTCTTGTCTCCGTGAATACAGTAAGAAACGATGGTAACTTTAACCACATTTAACAGTACATTAGCAACATGCTAATGAAACATTTAGAAAGACAATTTACAAATATCACTAAAAATATCATGATATCATGGATCATGTCAGTTATTATTGCTCCTTCTGCCATTTTTCGCTGTTGTTCTTGCTTTCTTACCTAGTCTGTTGATTCAGACGTTGATCCAGACGTTTTGCCCTTGTCTAATGCCTTTCATAATGATAATGTTGGGACCGTGGGCTGGCATATGCAAATATTGGGGGCGTACACCCCGACTGTTACGTAACAGTCGGTGTTATGTTGAGATTCACCTGTTCTTCGGAGGTCTTTTAAACAAATGAGATTTATATAAGAAGGAGGAAACAATGGAGTTTGAGACTCACTGTATGTCATTTCCATGTACTCAACTCTTGTTATTTAACTATGCCAAGATAAATTCAATTTTTCATTCGAGGGCACCTTTAAGTATAATTTCTCAGTACTTTTTACAACCCTGGATTGAGATCATAACTAAGAAAAACTAAGTTCATTTTTAATCCACATTGCTCTAGATCTAGAAGCATCATAAATATATTTCAGGTACCCGTCTTTGTCTTTATTACGGATTGGTTTGCACACAGCAAAGCCGAAGTATGGACGTGAAGATGAGAAGGCTCAGGGTCGTACCTGCTGAATGATCTGTCTCCTGATGTGCTCATAGTCGCTCTTACACTGCAGCATGGCCTCTTTCACAGCATCAAGCTCTTGTTTCCGAGCAATCTCATTCTGCTCTGATATCATCTTCACTTGAAGAGCTTTGCTTTTACACGACACCTCATTCTGGACACACAGGGGCAACATTCAGTGTTACTACAGGCAAAAGAAGAGGAGAAAGATCTAACCAATGCCTGGGATTATTTAACATGTTATTAATACCAGTTGCCACTGCAGCAGCTCTTTTTGCAGTTTCTCTTGACCGATCACCAGCCTCCAGTGGCTAAAGGCTCTCAGTTTACACAGAAGTCCAGCCAGCTTGCTATTCTCAGCATAAAGATCTTCTAATACCTCTTTCTGAATAAAACAAAGATAATGACTGTAGGATCAAAGTCACAAAAGAGCGTTCCAAGTCACATTTCTTCCCAAAAATCAACAGACAAAACTGGAAATTATATTTTGCAAAAAGAAAACTGATCTCTGCAGCGTGTATGACTCTGAAATATGAGTGAGATATTATTTAAACAATTTAACTTATGGCTATTCTTCTAGCAGTTTACCTCCTGAAGTGTGTGAATGAGGGTCTCATTATCATTGGTGGAGGACAATTTATTTTTCAGTTTGATAATTCTGTCCACGCCTTCCTTCCTCACGCTGCTCACCAGCTGTCGCACATCTTGGTCCATATTCATATGGTATTTGTCAAGACGTGACTGTGGACGGCATAGAGAGTTGAGCTAGCTGACATCACGTACAAAAATTTAAGTTTATTTATTTTAATGAATCAAAATGCACTTTTTATAGATTTAGTCCAAATGCCAACACATTTGATGGGGTCTTCAGATCAGACTTACACACCTTCAGAAGAACACATGTGGAAAAGAGCTGGCGAACCAACTTGTCATTGCGTTCTCTGTGTTTGAGGTTGAGATGTTCATCTAAGCTTCTCTTCTCCTCCTCCAGTTGACTTAATCTTGCACGCAGAGCGGTGATGTCAACCATCATCCCCCGACACACATCCGCCACCTGAGATTAGACGTGTTTACTGATAATGTAGTGAAGAATCGTGGTACTATATGCACAAACCCGAGTTTACCTTTCTGTAGGGGTCAGTGGCCTGCATTTCTTTGGCTTCTAGTTCTTTAACATCCTGCAGAAACAGATTGTTCACAGTTGAGAAAGATGCATGCATCTTGCTGCACCTGTGCTGAATCTGTCATTTCACTAATACAAAATATTTCTATTTCAAATAACTGCTGTTCATTTAAATGTTCTATTCATCAAAGAATCCTAAAAGAAAAGTCACACTTTAGTTTAGGGTCCAATTCTAATTATTAACTTTTACAGTTTTTTTCAACTGCTTACACACAAAATCCTTACTTGTCACACAATTTCTGAAACCTGACACTCAAATAACAGAACCACATGTCAAATCCGCAAAACCATACACTAATTCTCAGCCTTCAAGTATCTTGATTTCCTTTTTCAAACACAACCATTGTTTCTGTCCAACTACACATGGCTGATGTATTTCTTTTCTTTCGTACTGTGTAATACTGTATTCACAACCACAAATGCTTTCAGTAAAAAAATAAATAGTTTAGTTTCAATCTTGCTTTCGTGTTTACCGTGAATTTTTCAACATCTCTCTACCAATTACTTTCAATCTTGTACAGAAATGAAAGAAGAGCTTTAGGTTTTGAATAACTGTGTGCAGGGCTTGACATTAACACCCGCCAGCCCGCCAAATGCGGGTAGATTTCAGCTGTGGCGGGTAAGACAGCCACTCCCACTAGCCACTTTGGCGGGTTGAATATAATTTCAGCCTACAGCCAAATGCAATGCCAAGATCCTCATATCACAAAATTACAAATAAATTACAATTCTTTATCGATTAACTTGCAGTTAGTGAAGGCGGGATTGGCGGAATAGCGCTAAATGACACACAACAGAAGCGCTCTCTCGCGTGCGCGATCAGTTCTCCTTGCGCCTGAATACACACACACATAGATGTCAAAATGTCCATCATGTGGAGTATCTCGCGTGAATACAGTCGGTTATGGCTTAAGTGGACGTAAACAGGTGGGTATGGATATGTGTCAATATATTACAACATGCATTCAGCAGCCCAATTAAATCATTAATGTTAATAAAACAACAAAAGTTGTTAAATATTTGTATACCTACTGTATCTGAAAAAAAGATTTTTTTTTTTAATGTACTATTGTTTTTGTAATTTGCTTCTTTGTTCTTTTATATAGCCTAACAAAAAATAACTTTTTCTCATATTAATTTCTCATATTAGCCTAGGCTCATATTGTCCACCCCTTGCCCACCTGTACATACCAGCTGATATACAATGTAGTCTTGATTTAGGAGGTCAATCTGCATTTGAAAGTTTGAAAGGGTTTTAAATCTTCTAAATCTATTAAAATTACTCAAAATCAAGTAATTTTAGCATGCCAAAGTCAACTTTAATCATATAAAATGTAATTTCCCAACAGCAAAATTGTGGCCAGTGAAAATGCTGAGTGGCTAGTAACTTTGGAAAACCACTAGCCACAGTGGCTGGTGAGCAAAAAAGTTAATGTAAAGCCATGATATACCCAAAAATAGAATATTATGGCAAAGGTGTTTGCAACGTAAGACAAATGTTTGCTTTTGAGATGTGTTTATGATATTTTGAATGCACTGCTTCATTTTGCAAGAGATGTGAGGCATTTTGCATTTTGTGTGTGCAATTCTTGTATGTGTGTAAAGTTTTGAAAAAAAGAGGCAAAGTTTTGAAAATGTAAGCAGTTGAAAAAAACGGTAACACTTTACTTTACAGTGTCATTGTTACATATATTACATGTACTTTCCATAGTAATAACAGTAAATTATGCATAATTACATGCAACTAACTCTCGGCCAAACCCTAATCCTACCCTAACCCTATAGTAAGTACATGTTGTTAATTAATATTACACAGTATTTATATTTATAATTACACTGTAACAGTGACACCTTAAAATAAAGTGTAACCAAAAAAACTGTAACTTTGACTTTAACTGTAACTAACTCCTAGGTACTGCTTATTAATAGTTATTAAGGTAGTTGTTAAGTTTAGGTATTGGGTAGGATTAGGAATGTAGAATAAGGTCATGCAGAATAAGACAATAATATTTGCTTTATAAGTACTAATAAACAGCTAATATCCTAGTAATATGCATGCTAATAAGCAACTAGTTAATAGTGAGAACTGGATGCTAAATTAAAGTGTTATCAAAAAAAATGTATCATGGTTTTTCAAAAATGTGAAGCAGCACAACTGTTTTCAACATTGATAATAATAAGAAATGTTTCTTGAGCAGCAAATCAGCACATTAGAATGATTTTTGTTTTTAAAGATCATGTGACACTGAAGACTGGAGTAATGATGCTGAAAACTCAGCTTTGACATCACAGAAATACATTTTCAAATATATTAAAACAGAAAACAGTTGTTTTACATATTAATATTTCACAATATTACTGTTTTTACTGTATTTTTTATTCAACAAATGCAGTCTTCATGACTATAAGACTTCTTTCAAAAACAAGTAACAAAACTTTTGACTGCTAATCTAGGCGTACCTGCTCTCTCTGGTAGAGTAGTTGTTCCTGCTGTTGAAGGATGTGCTCATAAAACTGAGAATAGCTCATGAAGACGCTCCGCTCACGATTCATTACAGCACAAGCCAGGTCAGTCAGACACTCCTGCAGATGAGCGCTGGAGAACGTCACCTAGAAAACACTCAATGTTTATATATCAGTCTATTACAAGCTATATCAGTCATGGCATTGAACAACGCTATCGTAATCCTACACTCTTTAAAATCAAGCTTCTTTATTGGAATTTGTGGTTCCATTAAGAACCTTTCACAAAAGGTTCTTTATAGTAGTAAAGCATTAAAGTGCCCCTATAATGCTTTTTCGGATATTACTTTTCATGTAGTGTGTAATAACAG